>NW_024070209.1:96770024-97060409 GCF_014754425.2 Oryx dammah | reverse complement strand
TGACGCCCCGGGTAGGTGACGCCCCGGGTAGGTGACGCCCCGGGTAGGTGACGCCCCGAGTAGGTGACGCCCCGAGTAGGTGACGCCCCGTGAGGGGAGGGAGGTGCTGCGGAGACCTCCTGCTGGCCTGGCCTGGAGGAGCCGGGACTCAGACCGTAACTGTGGCCTCTGAAAGCCCACAGCGCGGTCTGGGGGGCAGGGCCGTGCTCACCTGCTCCCGGATCTGCCGGTGCCTCAGGTCCCTCTTCACCTGGAGAGCCTCGAAGGCTGCCCTCTGCATGGCGCCCTGTGACAGACGGCGTGGCTGCTCAGGGGACCCGAACCCAACCTGCCTCAAAGACACCCTAACCTACGCCTGTCTCCTTCTTAGACAGCAACTTTCCAGCTCACCTGCTTAATTTAAAAAAAAATAATACTCATTAAGCACTTCTTACCTGCCGGCCACGTGCTCAGGCTCTCCCTGTGGTGCACGTGGAACGACCAATGAAGGGGGTGGGGGGAGGCACCTTCACTGCCCCATTTCACAGATGAGGAAAGTGAGGTTTGGGAAAGTGAGCTGGCTGGCACTAGGACGCAAGTCTGTCCAGCTCAGAGCCTCATCTTAACCCCAAGGCTGGACATCCTCTCTGAGAAATACAGCCTTTTCCTCAGACAATCTTGCAAGGACTAAGCCCACAGCATTGTGGGGGGAACAAGAGAGAGGTCGGAGTTGGGGAGGAAGGAAAGGGAGGATGGGCCTGTGATGGGAGGATGATGTCACAGAGAGAGAAATGAGAGAAGAGACGAGAGGGTAGGGGAACCCTGACAGGGTCCATGGGGAAACCTGGGGCCTGAACAATTTGGAGAGAGGAGGGAGGAAGTCAAGAGGGGGCCTTCCTGGGCTGGTCCACACAGTAGCACCTGCTGTGCGACCCCTAAGCCCAAGGGAGAGCAGATAAAGGGTGGTGGGACTGGAAGGGAGAAGTCAGGGGCTTGTTCCGACTCTGCAGGGGGGGGGGGGGCGGGCGCTGCCACCAGATCCTCACGAGGGAGCCCCACACAGCACGGGGAGGGCGTGCCCGGGAAGGACAGCTCTCCTGACTTCAGTGAGCGGAAACCACCACCCAGAGAGCCCTCTCCCTGCCCCTCATCATGACGGTCTGTGCGTTTCTAAACTCTCTGAGCATCTGGGTTCTTATGTTCTCCAGAATAGCACCTCCACACGGAGTCGAGCCGCCCTGCTCTCGGCTCCCTGCACCCTCCCTGTGCCCCCGCCCCATGCCCTGGGTAAGGGCTCACCTCCTGCAGGATCTGGCTGATGGCTTTGTTCTGACCCATCTGTTGCCACGACAGAATCTGCTGGAACTGCTCATCCATGTCAGCCATGCTGCCAGAAAGACAGCAAATTCACTCACTCTCTGAACATTTCCTGAGCACGTACTGTGTGCCAGGCACCTTGGAGGAGATGGGAGATAAACCATTTATTCACTCAGCAAGACTTATGGAGCACCCGCTGGGGGCCACGTCCTGGGCTGGGTGGACATGGGAGTTCTGTCTGAATCCCACAGCCCTGGCAGGGCGGTGGCAGAGTCTGTGTCTCTGGGGCTGGGGAGGTGATCTCTGGGAATTCTCTCTACGACACCCCCCTGAAGTGGTGGCCTGGCTCTGCCCACCCATCTTCCACCAACAGGGAGCTCATGACCTCTCAGGTTAACCCCACAAGCTAAGAGAAAGCTGTCCTTCCTGGCACTAACATCTCACCCTCCACCCCAGTGTTTCTCAGCCTGGCCGTGGACCTGCTCTCATCCCCCTAGAACAAGTCTAGTGGCACAAAAACCCAAACCCTACCACTTTAATATGTCCATTATTTAGGCACGATCTTGGTTTTGAGTTTGTGTCATAACAGCTGCTATCTATTACATCCTCATGTGCTGACATGATCACTAAGGTCCATCAAGTCCTCCAGTAACTCTAGGAATAGCTACTGTCATTTATCCCATTTTAGTGATAAGAAAACCAAGGCTGAGAGAGGGAAAATAACTTCCCCAAGACATCACAGCTAAGAAATAGAAGCGGGATATGAATCCACATCTGTCTGCCCCAAGTGCCCACGCTCCTAAAAACAAAGTCACATCACCTAGAAGGCAGGAGAACCCCTGCCTCTGCAGGAACACGGGGGAGGCTGGCATGCTCCAGATGCCCAGGGGGAGGAGAGACACAAGAGCGGTCAGAGTTGCTGGCCTGTCCCTGTCTGGGGCTCCTGAGCCTCGACGGCACTTTGCTCACCTGCTGGGCACTGCAGCTCCTCCAGACACAAAAACAGTGCTGGGGTGAACTCGGAGGGCCAGGCCCAGAGTGGCTGTCAGGAGACAAGCCCCTCACCACACCCTTGAGTGCACCCCACTCCTGACCTGTGACTTGGGAGACTGAGTCGCCACAGTTTAGAGCACACTGCCTGGGTCAAACCCTAAGCTCTGCTACCGGCTGGTGGTGCTTCCTTAGGGCCCAGCGAGAAAAGCCACAAAGACCAGCAGTCACTTACTCTTGAGGACCTGGCCCGGGGTTTGGTGGCCCACACATGGCAGGGGATTCCTGTGCCAATGCTCACTCCAGAGCTCTGAGCCAGCTCCCCCAACTTCCTCACTCGGGAAGCCCCTTCCTTATCTTACCTGGAACAGGCCTGCTGGACCAGGTTCTGCCTCTGAGACTCGTAGGCCATCTGAATGAGCCGGCTCTTACAGCTTTCGGTCAGCATCTGCTGCATGGCGGCTGAAGAAACACGTTGGGGGTCAGGGGGTGCGGGGGGAGGGGCCGGGGCTGAGCAGCCGCTCCTGGTGGCCTATGGGGTCACCTGGCCACCCACCTGACAGTCACCCTTGGGAAAAAAATCTTTTTTTTTAAATTATAGAAGTAACTTCAGCTTAAAAGGCTGATGAGTTACAAGAGACTGAACACACACACACACAATCTCCTACAGTCTTGTCACCCAGAAATATTATTTTGATATATCTTCTACTGATCAATTTTTAATGTATATTGATGGATTTTAAAAAATTTTAATGAAAGAATTAAAAGCAGGGACCTGAATATTTGCATACCCATGTTCATAGCAACATGGATCACAACAGGCAAAAAAAAGATGGAAACAGCCCAAGTGCCCGCTGATGGATGAATGAATAAACAAAACGCAGTCTAAGGACGTCCCTGGCGGTCCAGTGGGAAAGAGAGCGCCTGCCAGCGCAAGGGACACAGGCTCGATCTCTGGTCCAGGAGGACGCCGCACGCCATAAGCAACTAAGCCCGTGCACCACAGTTACTGAGCCTGCAACACCTAGGGCCCGTGCTCGGCAACGAGCGAGGCCACCGCAGTGAGAAGCCCGTGCGCCGCTCCTCGAGAGCGGCCCTCACTTGCCACAACCAGAAAGACACCCTCGCAGCAACGAAGAGCCAGCACGGCCATAAATAACATTTTTTAAAATGTGGTCTATCCATACGTTGTAATATTTCAGTCTTAAAAAGGAAGGAAATTCCGACATAAGCTACAACATGGATGCTTGAGGGCGTTATGTGAAAGAAACTAATCAGGAAAGGACACATGCTGTGTGATTCCACTTACACGTGGTCCCGAGAGCAGTCAAATTCAGAGACAGAAGGCAGACTGAAAGTAGAGCGGTGGCTCTACAGGGTCTGGGGAAGGGGGATGGGGAGTCCCTATTTAGTAGGTGTACAGTTTCCCTGTCGAATGATGAAAAGGTTTTGATGGGGGTGCTGGTGAATAATGCACCATCAGAGCTATTAACGCCACAGAACTATTCATCTACGAGTGGTTACAGTGGCAAGTTTTATGCTTTGGATATTTCACCATAACACAAGAAAATTAAAATGCTTATCACATTAAATATACCTCCTTTCTCACCTTTCATAAATGCATCCCTATATCAACACAGCCATGTTAACAGCACCAACGGAGCGCTATGGTGCGTGGACGATCGAAAAGTGAAAGTGAAAGCCGCTCAGTCGTGTGCAACATTTTGTGACCCCATGGACTATATGGTCCCTGGAATTCTCCAGGCCGGAATACTGGAGTGGGTAGCCTTTCCCTTCTCCAGGGGATCTTCTGAACCTAGGGATCGAACCCAGGTCTCCCGCATAGCAGGTGAATTCTTTACCAGCTGAGCGACAAGGAAAGCCCATGGATGACTGAAGTTTTAAGATAATCCTCCGTTTCAGCGCATCCAAAGTCTTCTTGTGATTATCAAATGGTACTTCTACAAATATCCCTGCTCAGACATCTTTGTGCACATCTCACTATTTGATCACTTCCTAGAATAACTCTTAGAAGTGCACAGGTTCGAGGTCATGAATAATATATACACGAGTTGCCCTTTCTGCCCGCCAGAAAGATCCAGCCGATTCATACTCCCTCTGGCAGCACACAGGACGGCCTGACACCATATGCCCTCCATCACTCTAGGTTATTGCCTTTTCATTACTTTTGTTGACCTTTTTCAGTTATAAAATAATACACGCTTTTTTTTTTTAAAGCTAAGCAATAGGGAAGTTTGAAAAGGTGAAAACAAAAGCCCCCTAACACTAAGCCTATTTCCAATCAGCTATTTGATAAACATCCATCTGGCAATACAAACACAACGCTTCTCTATAAATGGTGGACGACCGTGACCTTCAGATTGGGAAATTAACGACATGACACCTCACGGGGCAGGAGTGGGATGAGACTGTGTACGGGACTTGCCAGTCCACCACTGGGCACACGATGAACCTGGGCTGAGGGTGCACAGAACATCCCCTCTTATCACTCAGGCTCTGAAGCAGGGCGTGGCCCCCCCTGCCCTTGTGTGTGTGGACAGTGAAGCACCCTGGGACCCCTCAGGGAGCAGCAGGAAGGCGAGCTCCTAGGACCACGAGAGGGGCCACCGCAGCTCTCAAGGAGAGCAGCCCTGATGGCCATCGTTTACGAAATGCTCGCTCTGCGCGAGCATGATCTTATCGGACCCTGGTAATGACGTGACAAGGCAGATTATTACCTTCTTCCCCATTTTACAGATATGAAAACTGAGGCTCGGAAAAGTCAGGGATCAGTTAATGTCCCTTAGGTCATATGGCTACGTGCCTGAGCTGGGATTTTTTAATCCAAGTCTAGCCTGACCCTAGAGCCCATGCCACGACAGGTTTTGAAGGACCGTCTTGAGGGGCAACCCCCCAGCGCCCCCCAAAGGTGACCGACAGGGGGATGGGACGGCTGTCCCCTCTGCTCCCAGGACCCCGCCCTCCCCCAAGGACTCACAGGCGATCTCACGGCGCCGCAGGTTCTCCGTCTCCTCCTGCGTTATGGACATCAACTGTTCCATTCTTATTCTAGAAAGAAAGCGATCTACATGTTGAGCAAATGTAACATTTCCAATAGGAAATCTCACCAGATGACCACCACCTCCTTCAGGAAGTCCTCCCTTATGTACCAAGCTGGATGTGCCCTCTGATATGCCCGTGGCATTATGCACCTCCCCTGGGGCTGTTAACTTTTACAGTTAAGAGCTTGTGGCTTAAAAAGATGAAAATTCCCTTAGAAAAACAGGCCAAGGATGCAAACAGCCAATTCACTGATGCTTAAATAAAAGTGACCTTAAAAAAAAAAAAAAAAAGGAAAAAATGGAAAGATTCTTAATACTGCCAGTGACGAAAAAAGTAAAACTTTCTTTTCACATGTTGGGTTGGTTGAGCTTAAGAAAACTAGATAACCGCTGGCAATGACAATGAAGGTGGAGAAATGGGTACTTCATACTGTTGAGGGACGTGAACAGTCAAACGTGTTTTGGAAGGCAGTCTGGCAATACCTAGCTAAGTGTTCTTCCAATATTTCCTTCTAAAACATTCACCCAAGTGCCTAAGGGTATATCTAGAAGACGTTTACTGTCATATTGTTTGTAGTTACAAAAACACTGGAAGCCCCTTAGATGTTCAGAGGGCTAATTATGATAAATTACGATATAATTATAAAGCTATAGTTATTACAAATAATGAGGTTTTTGGCATGGAAATACATCAGTGAAGTGAAAATTAAAAAGTAACTGCACGTGTGTGTGTGTGTGTGTCTGTGTGTGTGTGTGTGCGTGCATGTTGCTTGTGTGTACACTATTCCCCACCTCCCCCACGCACACCAAACTGGCACAGTGGTTGGGAGGCGGACAACCTCCTTTACGTTTCTTGCAGGGTCTGACTTCATCAGAAGCAACACAAATCACCTGAGCACTCAGCCCAGGCCCACAGACTGCTCAAGGTAAGACCACCCCTGCTGCATCCCTGGAGCCCAGGCCCAGCCCAGAGGGCACCGGCTCAGTGTGCCGAATAGTCAATGCCGCCAGCCACAGCTCAGCTCGGCCTTGACCACCCCCAGCTGCCACAGCCCCCAGCTGAAGCGGGCAGGGTGGTGAGGCTGCAACCCCACGCGAGCCCGCTGCAGGAGGCCTGCCCAGGCAGCCAGGAGCCAGGAAGGCTGGGCCCGTGGGAGGGGAGGCTCCCCAAGCACAGCAGCCAGGTCTGCACTGACACTCTGGCCTCCCTGAGGACCAGGAGGGACTCACCAGAACACCCCAGGGAGTAGGGAGTGAGGCCACCCCATCTATCACCTTTTCTGATGACTAAAGTGGGCACCTTAACACAGCCAATTTGCAAAGTGCAGAAAACCTGAAGGGAATGAGACAAAGATCACTACCTCCAATTCCTACCAAAGAGGTTCAGTGGAAACATTCCGGGTGGGTCCTTCTACTTTCTGAGCAGAGATACAAGTAGGTTGTCTTTAAGAAGTGATACACTGTAGATGCCACTTTTCCACCTAGCAATACAGTGCTTTCCTTAACAAGGAATATTCTTCTACAAGACGTTTAACGCTTACAGGTTACTCCTCGGTACATAATCCATGTAAACAAATTTTTATTTCCAGAAATTTCTTTTCTAACTATTTACACTAGAAATACAATTGGACATTAATATACATACATTCTTATTCATGTCTGAACTTTTCTCAGGACGGTATGTTTTAACAAACTTGAAGGCAGCAATTCTTTTTAATTCAAAACTCTGTAAGGGGGTGAATCTCCTCATGATAAAGTGAAAGTGTTAGTTGCCAGCTGGGCCGACTCTTTGTGACCCCGTGGACTGTAGCCCCTCAGGCTCCTCTGTTTATGGGATTCTCCAGGCAAGAATACTGAAGGAAGTTGCCATTCCCTTCTCCAGGGGATCTTCCTGATCCAGGGATTGAACTTGTAGGTCTCCTGCATTGCAGGCAGAGTCTTTACCATCTGGGCCACCAGGGAAGCCTGAATCTCCTCACAACTCTAGGAAATCTTTCTGACATAATCCTCAAGAATCACAAGACCTTCTCTCCCCAGGTCCGCTCACCCACTGGAAGGCAGGCAGTCACAGAGAACATGCTAGAGCAGAACACTGACCTTTCGTTTTCCAGAGACTTCAGAATCTCGGAACTTTTCTTCTGCCTGTAAAGGAAACCATGAAAAGCCGGCAGTCATTGTTGGGTCCGTTTCCAACAGAACCACTGAAGGGGGCTTAGGAACTGGGCATTTAGGGCTGTGTTCTCAGGCCAATTCCTCAACCACTCCAAATCCCAGCTCCTCATCTGTGAAATGGGAAGAATAATTTTTTTAAAGCTTTATGGAGTATTGGTGAAGTGTGAACAAGAAAACAGACATAAAGTGCTTCACATGTAAGAAGCAGCCAGCAGAGGGCAGTTTCCTGGGTGCCCCTGGGGGTGGGCACACTGCGCACGGCAGGCCAGCCGGCTCCCTCTGGCACTCAACTGCAGGCGAGGGAGAAGGACTCGGAGGACAGTGAACAGAAGGCTGGAAGCAGCAGAGCATGTGGCAGAGCCTGTTTCTGGAATCTTTCCCCAAGAGACCCCCAGTTAAACTTTCTCAGGCTTCTTGAGACTTCTACCCAACCCGCTTTCTCCCATAGGAACTTGCTCCCTGTGGCTCTGGCCTTGGACAAGATCTGTTAAGGCAAATGGCTGACCTCAGAGTGACAGGTGACTGGGAAGCCAAAATATTAGAGCAGGATGTGATTTTAACTTGTTAAACCCACTTACTTTACAGATGGGAAACTTGGGAGGCAAAGATCCAATCAGTAGCATCCCCAAGAGGCAAACCTGGTCATCCCTGGATCAGATTATTTTAAGTGTGTTACTTGCTCAGTCCTTTCCGACTTTTTGCGACCCATGGACCCATCAGGCTCCACTGTCTATGGGATTCTCCAGGCAAGAATACTGGAGTGGGTTACCATTTCCTCCTCCAGGGGATCTTCCCAACCCAGGGATCAAAGCACGTCTCCCGTGTCTCCTGCACTGCAGGTGGATTCTTTACCCGCTGAGTCATCGGGGAAACCAGATTCCCTTAAAGTCAGTGCCAAACGCAGCACCGAGACCTTGGGTAGAATCAGAGACGGTGAGGGAGAGACTGAGCCCCACGTGGGCATCAGGCTGAGGGAGGTCTCTGGGTCTGGGGACCGGGGAGATGGGAGCCTGACCTCTGGTTCTCCTGCAGGAGCTTCTGGATCCGGGTGGAGATGTTCTGCTCTGTCTGCTTCAGCTGCTCCTGCAGCCGCCGACGCTCTGCATCCAGGAAGCGCTGGTGCTCGCTCAGGCCCTGCTCCAGCCGGGACTGCTCCTGTGGCAGGACAAGCAGAGGTCTGGGGTCTGCTGGGACCCCTTCAGGAACCTCAGAGCAGCCAGGGGCCCAGGCCCGAGACGAGGACACCAGGTTTCCTCTGTCTTGCCATCCGTGTTGACTTTGGGCCAAGTCTTCCCCTTGCTAGGCCTCAGGGTATCCATGCTCGGGAAGAGCCTAGGCTAGGTGACCTGTATGGACGACTTCTCCCCAACCCTGCGTCCTGGAGGCTGGGCCTGAGAGAGGTCACCCCCACTGCCTTCCCACACCAGAGGGACCACAGCCTGAGTCAGGAGGCCCCCGGCAGAGGGAGCAGACAGGCCTGACCCCACTTAGCCGCTCACGAACCTCCTTGACCGTCTGAAGGATCTCATCCTTCTGGCTGTTGCTCTGCTGGAGGAGCTGGGCACGCTCTCGCTGCCCGAGCTCCAGGCGCCGTTCGAACTCTAGTTTCTCCAGCATCTTCTGTTCCTGCAAGAACGGAGACCCTGGTGATGCTGGCACAGGTTTTAGGGGGTTAGGACGTGAGAGCTGCAGGGGATGGGCTCAATCTCTCCAAGCCTCAGTCTTCTTATCTGTAAAGTGGGGACATCCTCCCAACCACCAAGGCTGGGTAGACTGTGGGGAGGTGATATACGTAAGGGGCAACCGTTGCTTCCCCCTCTGACTTAAGAGGTTGGAAGAGCTTGTCTCCTCAAATACAACAGTTGAGATGTTTAATGAGAAGAAAAGTGGCAGAGGACAAAAGACATTTTCTTACCTTCCTCTTCTCATAGTCTGTGAACCTATTCTGGGAGGCAAAAAAAGATAGTGGTTAAGAGATTCCTCTCTTGTAAAACCACCACCACCAAAACTCAACTCCCAGCTCTGGGGAGGCTGAGACAAAAGCCACGAAGAAGAGTCATTCATCGGTTCATGGTGACTGCCTCCAGGGGCTGGGACTGCAGGGTAGGAGGGGAGATGCTCACTCCGTATATTTCTGTATTGTTTAGATTTATAACAAGGAGCATGAATTACTTTTGTAGTCCAACAGCAGCATATGCATTCGCAAACACACACACACACTTTTTTTTTTAAACCAGTCTTTCTATTTAGTTATCTGGTTCTGAGATCAGGATCAAATGTTAGAGCTGTAAAGCAGCATCCTATAAAGAAATAAGATTTTCCCTATGCTGAGGTAGGAGTAAAATTTAAGCTTATCTTTGGTTATATAGATAATACCTGATTATATTCTCGTTGTAAAAAACTAAGCAAGGCATATAAAAGTATCCATTGACCACTCCCAGGCCTAATCCTTGTTCCCTCCCACCCTCCCTAGCCCTCAGTTCAGTTGCTCAGTCATGTCCGCCTCTTTGCGACCCCATGAATCGCAGCATGCCAGGCCTCCCTGTCCATCACCATCTCCGGGAGTTCACTCAAACTCACATCCATCGAGTCGGTGATGCCATCCACCCATCTCATCCTCTGTCATCCCCTTTTCCTCCTGCCCCCAATCCCTCCCACCATCAGAGTCTTTTCCAATGAGTCTCCAGTAGCATATTGGGCACCTATTCCTATCATTTTGCCTTTTAATACTGTTCATAGCGTTCTCAAGGCAAGAATACTGAAGTGGTTTGCCATTCCCTTCTCCAGCGGACCACATTCTGTCAGACTTCTCCACCATGACCCGCCCATCTTGGGTGGCCCCACAGGGCATGGCTTAGTTTCATTGAGTTAGACAAGGCTGTGGTCCTAGTGTGATCAGATTGACTAGTTTTCTGTGATTATGGTTTCAGTGTGTCTGCCCTCTGATGCACTCTTGCAATACCTACCATCTTACTTGGGTTTCTTCCCTAGCCCTGCTCCCATGTAAATATCATTATCAGACCTAAGTCCATGCATCTACCTACCTACAGTTTGTGCCTTTAGAAAAAATATATACGTTTGTATGTGTTTCTATATATAAACATATTTTTTAATGGAGGTATAATTTATGTACTGTAAAATTTATCTTTTTAAAGAAGTGTACAGGTCTGAGTTTTGACAACTGCATACAGTCATGTGACCATCACCACAATCAGATGTGAAGCCTAGCTGGCTACAGTTGGTGCCCCCTCCCAGCCTCAGTTTGTGGGGTCCCATGGAGAAGCATCGGAGAAGGCAATGGCACCCCACTCCATACTCTTGCCTGGAAAATCCCATGGATGGAGGAGCCCTGGTAGGCTGCAGTCCCTGGGATCGCTAAGAGTCGGACACAACTGAGCAACTTCACTTTCACTTTTTACTTTCATGCATTGGAGAAGGAAATGGCAACCTACTCCTGTGTTCTTGCCTGGAGAATCCCAGGGATGGGGGAGCCTGGTGGGCTGCCAACTATGGGGTCGCACAGAGTTGGACATGACTGAAGCGACTTAGCAGCAGCAGTATGGAGAAGCATATGGGTAGGTAGGTGGGGCGCAGAGGCGGTTTCTGTCTGGCCTCACCGTCAGAGGCACCCTGGTTACTGTGGGCAACCCTTGGTGAACTTCCTCCTGCAGCCCTGACCTACTCTAGTCTCCCCCAGGGACCCAGGGGTCCACTCTCCTCAAGCTCTATCAAGCAGGGAGACAGACAGGAAGCAAACCCTTTCTTGAGTAATTCTTCATGTAATTAGAGCTGTGGTTGTAATGGAGCAGGGCCCTGTGGGGCCTTCCCAGGACAGGTCCCCTCCTCCTCCACAGTGTCCTCCACCTGCCTCTTGTCTGTAGAGATTTTAGCCAAAGAAGTAACTTAAGAGAAACAAGAAAACACAGAAGCAAAATAGTCAAGCAAGACAAAAATAACTGTTTAGCCATTAAACAAAGGCAAAAACCTTTAGTTCCTCCTCAAAGGCTACAGATAATGTTCTGAGTTGTATTACTCAGCTGTTTTTCAGATACTGAAACCCTCACCAGGTGGAAGAAATGATGCCCAGTCTGCAGCCATGACATAAACTGCTCCATCTCACATCAAAGAAACGGGAACAAACCAACTCTGGAGTTACAGATGAACTGTACCCAAAACGATCAGGATGCTGCTTATCAGGCAGCCGGACGACCGACTTCAGGATGATGCTCCGCACGCAGCCCCCTCCTCTGCCTCCACACCCCTGAAACCCCTGCTTCAAGAACCCTTTGCCCCCTGACCCATAGTGGGAAGTTGGTTCCTGGGGACGTGCATCCAGCTTCTCCCCCAGGATAACTAGCTTCCCCAGTAAAGCTATCCTTCCTTTCACCCAACACTTGTCTTTCAGTGTCGGATTCTTGAGGCATGAGCAGCTGAACCCAAGTTCAGCAACACAGGTTCTCCCAGGAAATGCACAGGGCGCTCTGAGAACTTCCATAGATCTGACCTAGGCTGCTGCGTTGTGGAAAGCTTCTCAGAAAATGTGATGTTTCAGCTGGGAACTGAAGGATGAGACTGGAGCAAACGGGCGTGGAGAATCCAGCAGAGGGAACCCCCTATTCAAACACCCTAGACATTCAGGGACAGAGAGGAGGAGGATGAAGCTGGTGCTGGTGAGCTAGTGCGCTGAGGACCCAGAGCAGCCACTGCTCCTCTCCAATGCTGGCCCTCCTGCAACTGCTCAGAGGCCTAACGCCTGGGCCTTAAATGTGGCAAAGATAGCTAGTGGCAAGTGAGCTAGTACGCCTAGGAGGCCTTGTGAAAACTTCTACACGTATCTGCTTGGCTGAGTCACTCAGCTTCTGGGATCTCAGCTCCCCAGCCAGGAATGGAACCTGGGTCTCGGTACTGAAAGCCTGAAATCCTACCCACGAGGCCACCAGAGAAAAGAAAGAATCCGCCTGCCAAAGCAGGAGACAAGGGTTTGATCCCTGGGTCGAGAAGATCCCTTGGAGAAGGAAATGGCAACCCACTCCAGTATTCTTGCCTGGAGAATCCCATGGACAGGGGAGCCTGAGGGGCTACACAGTCTATGGAGTTGCAAAGAGCTGGACATGACTTAGCGACTAAACAACAAGACTACCAGGGAACCCCCCGCATGTGTGTTTGAAGGGAGGTAAATTCTAGTTTGATGGAGGAATCTGGGGGCCAAAGCTCTGAACGCCCCTGCATGTGCAGAGCCCTCGCACACACACCCCGACCCTCGCCCTCCCCGATGCCCACCCCACACGCCAGCAGGCGGTGCGCCTTACCTGCCACTCCTCCTCCTCCCTGCAGAGTCTGTCCGTGGGCCCGTCGGGGCTGTCCAGGGAGTTCTCAGCCCCATCCTGCTCTAGGACCGGCAGCAGGTACTGAGAAGGGGGGTAGTACTCCAGCCCCGACTCTGCGAGAGATGGACACAGGCTGACCAGGAGGGAAGGAGACCGCCTTGCAACCCAGAGCAGTCCACTGCTCCCCTCTGACGCTGGCCCTCCTGCCACTGCTCAGAGGCCTAACGCCTGGGCCTTAAATGTGGCAAGCACTCAATAAGCATCAGCTGAGTGAATAAATTTTCCCGCCCCTTGCCTCTTTACCATCCACGTGAGAATGAGATGAAAAATGCCTGAGCTTCATAGAGAAGCCTGGGTTCAAGACCCAGCTTTATCCACAATTTCCTGGGTAGCTGCCTCCTGTATATTTGAAAGGATTCATACACTTTCCCCATTTGGCCTTATTCTTGCTGATTTATAAGTGCTCTTTACATATGATAGTTAATAACCTTGGGTCTATAACATATGTTGCAGCTGTCTTCTTCCAGGTGGTAACTTATCTTTTTAACTTTTTCATTTTGTTGTGTGTGTGCTCAGTTATGTCCAACTCTTTGCAACCCCATGGACTGTAGCCCGGCAGACTCCTCTGTCCATGGGACTTTCCCGGGCAAGAATCCTGGAGGCGGTTGCCATTTACTACTCTGGGGCATCTTCTCAAGCCAAGGATCAAACCAGGGTCTCTTGTATCTCCTGCACTGGCAGGGAGATTCTTTACCATTAGCACCACCTAGGGAGCCTGTCTTTTTAACTCTGATGATAGCATCCTTTTGAGGTAAAGGTTAGATTTTAATGTAGTCAACGTCATCCTTTTTTCCCTACCAAAGGATATAAATAGGCAATTCACAAGAAATACTAAAAGTGGACAGTAAACATGTGAAAAAGTATTCTAATATTCAAGGAAATGACATTAAAATAATAATGTTGTTGTTCAGTCACTAAGAACTGTTGTCCAGCTCTTTGTGACCCTGTGGACTACAGCACACCAGGCTTCCCTCTCCTTCACCATTGCCCGGAGCTTGCTCAAACTCATGTCCACTGAGTCAGCGATGCCGTCCAACCGTCTCATCCTCTGTCACCCTCTTCCTCTTGTTTACCCATGAGGTTCAGGTCAGTTCACTTCAATTGCTTAGCTGTGTCTGACTTTTTGCGACCCCATGGACTGCAGCACGTCAGGCTTCCCTGTCCATCACCAACTCCTGGAGCTTGTTCAAACTCACATCCATTGAGTCAGTGATGCCATCCAACCATCTCATCCTCTGTCGTCCCCTTCTCCTCCCACCTTCAATCTTTCCCAGCATCAGGGTCTTTTCCAACGAGTCAGTTCTTCACATCAGGTGGCCAAAGTATTGGAGCTTCAGCTTCAGTATCAGTCCTTCCAATGAACATTCAGGACTGATGTTTCCTTTAGGATGGACTGGTTGGACTCTCAAGAGTCTTCTCCAGCACCACAGTTCAAAAGCTATCAGTTCTTCAGTGCTCAAGCTTTCTTTATAGTCCAACTCTCACATCCATACATGACCACTGGAAAAACCACAGCTATGACTACATGGACCTTTGTCAGCAAAGTAATGTCTTTGCTTTTTAATAATCCATCAGATTAGAAGACTTTTAAAGATCTCACCAATTGTTAGCGAGGCTGTGGGGAAGAAGAATCCTCTCAGATAGTCCTCATGGAATGTGAACCGATGGAGCCTCTTCAGAGGCAATACAGAGTGCTGTCCCTGTCCACCTACCAACCCTGCTTCCCTACAGGGGATGCTCCCAACATGCCAGACAAGTGTGGGCTGAAGTGTTCGTTCCAGGAGCAAATGGGAAATAACTTCCAGTGGTTCCACTAGGAATACTCTGCAGCAGTTTACAACGGAGCCACACGTCACGGGACAGGAAAGGCCCGGGACCTATTCTTAAGTGAAAAAGGTAGGGCATAGAATCACCTGGTGCAACATCTTCTGTGGGTGTTTTTAAATGTTTTTAAGACAGCATAACCAAAAATTTTACATACACATTTATACCTGCTATGCTGTGCTGTGCTTAGTCACTCAGTTGTGTCTGACTGACTCTTTATGACCCCATGGACTGTAGCCCGCCAGGCTCCTTTGCCCATGGGGTTCTCCAGGCAAGAATACTGGAGTGGGTTGCCATGCCCTCCTCCAGGGGATCTTCCCAACCCAGGGATCCAACCCAGGTCTCCCACACTGCAGGTGGATTCTTTACCATCTGAGCCATCATACTTCCTCACGTGAAAGTCATCTTTCCCTGCTTCTCCTGCAAGATCTGCAGAGCTCTGGGCAGGCAGGGACCCTCAGCTGCCTCGCTGGCACAGAGCAGCCCCAGGGGCCATGGTCTGTGCTCGCTCAGCAAAGGAGGCGGGCTGCCTGGCTTTACCTTTGCAGAGGAACTGCTGAATGGCCTCAGTGCCGGCACTGCACACCTCCTGCGGGGGGTAGACCATGGACGACGCGTTGAGGCTCAGGGTCTGCAGACACAAGGAGACCCCTCTTTATCTGTCGTTCACTTCACCGCTCAACACAATCAAGACATAAGATCTTTAAAGAGGTAATCAAGTTCAAAACAAAGTCACCAGTCTGGGCCCTAATCTAGCATGAACTGGTGTCCTTAAAAGATGAGGCAATCAGGACTCAGACGCATTCCAAGGAGGAGGATGGGAGGACACAGGGAGAAGACAGCCGTCCAGAAGCCAAAGGGAGAGAGGCCTTAGAAGAACCAACCCCACCAAGACCTCGATCTTGGACTTCCGGCCTGCAGAAGTCTTAAGGCCCCAGCCTGGGGCGCTTTGTTAGGACAGCACAGTGTTCCTGGACCGCCTTGCCCTCCACCCCCAGCTCTTGACGATCACGGTTTCTGCAGCTCTGAGCTGAGGCTGCTCCCTCCCAGCCAGCGCCCTCCAGCCATTGCAACATCGGCTCCCCTGCTCCTCCCTTAACACGTCCTGGGCTTTCCCACCTCCTGCCTTTCCCCGAACTGTTCCTCCACCTGGAATGCTCCCATGACCCCTGTCGACTTCTCCAAAGCTTTCTCCTCTTTCAAGGTCTGGCTCAAACACCATGTCTTTCTTAATGAACCCATCAGGATTCAGCATGAGCTTTTCACTCTACTAGGAATATGCTTTGCTGCCCCTATTATGACAGCAAGTCACCTAATTACAGTCATTCACACTGTTCTCTCTGTGAGCCCCTGAGGACCTTGAGATCTCCATGACCCTTGTATCCTGTGACCAGGGCAGGCCTCCAGGAATGTGGGAGGGGAGCGGCAGGCAGGCCAGGCAGGCCCCCAGGCGAGAGCACGGCCCACCTACCTCCAGGGTTCGGACGTGCGCCAGCATCCGAGGCAGCCTCTGAATCTCATTCTCACTGATGTCCAGAGTGCGCAGGCTCCGAAGCTCCCCCAGCGTGTCTGGAAGCTCCTTCAGCCTGTTGTCTGGAGGGGTCCCAGTGGCATAGCTCAGCACCCCACAGCCCCTTCACGAGCTTCCAGCCTGACACCTGCCAGGACTGGGTGGAGGTGGGTGCCTCCCTCTGAGCCTGGGGTATACCCCGGCTCCATGAGGAAGAGCGGTGGAGTTTCAGTGACCCAGGTTCAAGTCCCTGCTCCACCACTTATGAGCTGAGAGACTTTGGAAAACTGACTTGACCTCCCTGGACCAGTTTCCACATCAGTAAAATGGGGGTGCCCACACTATTTGGCCTTATAGGAATACTGAGGGATTCAAAGAGATGACGCATATGGAAAGGTGCTCAGCATAGGGCCTATCACATGATGTACCCATCACAGTAAGTGATTAGTAAACTGGGTGCTATTATGTTCATCATTATTTATATGTTACAAATGGGTAAACTACGGCATCCTGTGCAGAAAGAACTGAAGGAAAAGAAGAAAGGAGAGAGCTGGGGGTGCAGGGAGGCACATGTTAGAATTCCGGCTGGGTCACTACTGCATTGGCTGGTCTTGAGCAAGTCACGGCTCTCTGAGCCTCGTTTTCCTCATCTGTAAATTGGGGATAAGACCTCTTTCCTCTCTCACACACACTTGTGGTGCCCCCGAGTGTGGAAGCGCTCCTCACTGGGTGGGACGGGATACTCAGAATGGCTCTCACCCAGTCAGTGCACACTCTCACCGTCCATCGCCCGCGGGTCTCAACACGAGCCTCCCTGCAAGGCCTCCCCTCCCTCTAAGGTCCCGGCTGGGAGGAGCTGCACGACCCCTCCAGACGCTCTTTTTCTGGTTACCATGGAGACACACCGACCACAGAGGAGGTCCGACAGCTTGAGTGACACCTGGGGGCTGGCTGCTCTCCTGCTCAATGGGTCCCAGGACAGGCACCCTGGGGACACTAGCTGGGTCAGCTCAGAACAGACCGAGGGTCACGTGGACAGGGCTTCCTGGCCCCCTACCTTTCACATTGAGGGTCTGGAGCTGGATCAGGTTCCCAATGGAACGTGGGAGACAGGCCAGTTGATTCCTTTCCACGTTCAGGACCTAAGAGAGAGGGAGAATGGCAAGAGAAGGCACACACGCAGACAATAATGCCTACCGTGCTTCCGGCCAGGCATCATCCGGGCACCACACCCACATCTTTATCTCCTGACAGCCCTGTGAGGAAGACACCAATTGTCACGATCCCATCTGAGAGATGAGAAAACTGAGGCTTGGAGTGGTGAAGTCCTGTGTCCAAAGGCAATGCTAGACTTTGACCCTGGTTCTTGCTGAGGCTGTACCATTTATACTGACCACAAACACCTGATAATAAGGGGATCCAGGTGAGGGGGCACGTGATGAAGCCTTGTTATCCTAGAGTGAACAGAAGGAAGCTGAGCTGCATCCAGGCAGCGGGACCTGCCTGAGGCTGCGGGGCCAGCAGCTGGTGGAGCCGGGATTGAAACCTGGGCTGACTGGTGGCACCGTGAGGTGAGCGAGGCCGACAGGATGACACATAAAGTAACCATTAAGAATAAACAGATATGATGGGAAGGCACGCACGTTAAAAATAATGCGGCAGATGAATATTCGGTGAACCAAAGGATGGCTGTAAGCTATTCTTATCAGGCATCCAAAAGTCACAGAACAGTGACTGCACCAGTTATGCAAAAACACGTGCGTAAAAAAGGACAGGCCGTCCTCCTCTGTGAACTGGGGATGATGCTGACATGCGTTCAGAGGGGCTGTGAGCAATTGGTTGACGACGCAAGTGAAATGCTTAGCTTGGTGCTGGCATGCAGCGGGCGCTCAATAAATGCAGGGGCTGCCACTGACAAGCAGAAGTGAGACACTGAGCCGGAGAGCTGAATTCACCACTTGGAAATGGTGCACTCGCTGGGCGCTCTTTTTCTGTAAAGTTGTGGGAGCTAACGATGCAGTCCCAACGCGCATGCCAAAAATTCGGTGGAGAGATGCCCACAGCCCAGACTGCAAGGCTGGCGCCACCCCGGGCACCTCAATAGTAAAGGCAGAGGAGCCAGCAGCACCCAAGCCCTGGCTGGAGCATGACCAGAACATTCTGGGTCTGTGCGGCTGCAGCTTCTTACTCAGGGGATCAGAGGTGGGTTGTGTCTCCTGCAGCCGTACCTGCAGGGCCGTCAGCTGCCCTATGTCGTCAGGAAGGGCTGTCAGCTGGTTATCATGAAGATCCAGAACCTGCGGAAGGGAGACAAGTGGAACACCCGAAGTCCCCGACTGAGAAAGCCCCTGCGATTTCAGGCTCCAGGGAGACAGGGTGTGGTGGGGGTGCCCCCGGGCCTCTGGTGTTCAAACCAAGAGTACCAACCCCTTCCTCCCCAACTAAGGGACCACTCCATCTTTTGTTTTTGTAAGTATTATACCATTTCATTCTTATTTATCCAGTGTGTGTACATATTCATGTTGAAAACTCCTCATGGTCTAGATATATATTTGCATAGTAAAAGACTACCAAATATGCAAGAAAATATTGATAGCAGTTCTCTAGAGTGTAAAATTATGTTTTTCCTTATGCTTAACTGTATTTGCTAATATTTTTAACAATGAAAATGAGCAAAATGGGGTAGGATATATATATATGTATACATATAAAATACATATATATGAAATATAAATATACACAAATATGAAAGCTTTTTAATGTTATCTTTCTCCCGCTTATAAAAATAAAGCGTGTTGGACCAGAACAATAAAGTGAGAACTACCCCTAGTCCCTACACACCAGCATTAGCCATAAAAATCACTTTGATGCCTCCGCTGCCAGTCTCTACATTGCCACACGCATACCCTCGGTCACAGCTCAAGTTTATGGGGAACAGCCCGGGGGTCCTGCCTCCCGTCCATGGTGACCACGTCCCAGCCTCTGTCCTGGGGGAGCTGTCAGGAGAGAGTCACTCAGCTCACCGCGCTTCCACGCACTAACTTGCTTCCTCTTGCTTCCTGTCTGGGCCCATTGGTCTCCCTGTTCTCTGCCACTTCGCTTGCTATGAGTTTATGGTTTGCCTTTCCACCTAGTGGGTAAGCTCCCTGAGGGCAGGGCTTGCGGCTGGTTCTCTGCAACCTCACCGCACACAGGCCCAGAGGAGGCACCTGAGAAACCATGCTGATCACGCCCAGAGTCCCAATGACATGAGACACGTCTGGCATAAACTCTGACAGCCGAGACGTGACGGGAGGGGCATGCTGGCTGCCCCCTGGGAGCAGGGCCCCGGTACCTTGATGGTGGCAAGACTCAGGAGGCTGCAGGATTTAGGGAGCAGGGAGGTGAGCAGATTCGTGTGGACGATCAACACCTGCGTGGGAAAGAGTTTCGGCATGTTAGGCTGAAGGAGAGCTGCAGCGAGGGAGGTTGGAGGTGGGGCAGCTGGCGCAGCACTGGGCACCAGCGGTCAGCCTGGCCCAGCTCGCTCTCCTGTAGACATCACAAGTGACGTCTCCAAACATGAGAAAACCAGATGACCGTAAACTCTGGAATCTCAAGACTGAAAGGGACCTCAGAGGTCTAATTCTTCCTTCCATCCCGAGAAGCGATCCCTGTGCAGCTGTCCCAACCTTAACGTCCCTCAGCTTCAGCAGCATCTGTGGAAAATGTCGTTGTTGTCTAGTCTCTCAGTCGTGTTGGACTCTTTGTGACCCCACGGATTGTAGCCCACTAGGCTCTTCTGTCCACAGGATTCTCCGGGAAAAAATATTGGAGTGGGTTGCCATTTCCTTCTCCAGGGGACCTTCTTGACCCATGGATCGAACCCTGCATTAGCAGGTGGATTCTCTAGCACTGAGCTACCAGGGAAGCCCCTTGTGGAAAACAGAGAATGATAAATTCCTGCCTCTGAGGGCTGCTAACGCTAACAGACAGAAAGCACTCAGTCCAGGGCTGGGACATGATCAGACGCTCAATCAGAGTGACATGCTACTATTTTTGTTAGGCGTTGACCCTTACATGGATACTTCCAATGTCAAGCTTACTCCTCTGTTGGCATAGAACACATTTTACCTACCTGCTCTTAGACACTTCATTTAGAATACTGTTACCTACCTGCATTCAAGGCTGCAATGCCTTTCTGAAAAATCATTCATTCCACTCTTAACCTTCCCCAATTGACCAGAATGAAATGAGTGTGATTTTTACTATTAATAACAATGCGGTTATTCAGTGTCCACTATGTGGCAGGCACTCTACTCAGGCCATTTACATCTTTATCTCTACCTCCCTGTCACTCATTTAATTCTCATAATAGCTCTGCGAGTGGAGAACGATGTATGTCTTCCTTTCACAGATGGAGAAACTGAGATGTAAGAGTGTAAGGAAGTTGCCCAATTCAGGAGGGGCCCAGCCAGAGCTGCCTGATGCCAGGGGCTGCTCCCCTGTGAGGACGCTTGCTGCAGGTGGAAAGTGTGCCATTCAGAGAGAAGAGGGATGTCTACGCCAGGATCCCCACCTGATTTCAAACAAGCAAACATGCCATGAATACTTTTCTGGAAATGTAGATCCGTCTCACCTTCTTCTGCAGAACTTTGCATGTTGCAAAAGCCCCAAATGGAATCTAAGATAAGATAAAGAAGAATCAGTGCCTCCCCTCCTGCCAGTGTTTAACCTGTTGAGTGGCAGGAAGAAGGGGCAGGAATTGAGTAAGTCTAAGCCTTGGGAAGGCTAGGAGGAAGCCGCACTGGGTGGTCAGCCCTTCCAATCAGCTGTCAGTGACTTCCCCAACTACCCACCCCATCCCCATCATGAACTCCGAGGGGCAAAAGACAGATCTCTGATGTCCTACAGAGAATCCCAGGCTCTCCTAAGGCCTCAGGAATCTGTGGGCACATTTTCTGAACTCTGTGACTCTTGAAGACCATGCTGAGGCAAAAAGATCATCTCAGTTTTCTCTCACAAGAACAAAAGCTAAGGAAACATCTCTTGACTAGAGCTTCTGCCCTCTTAAGAGTCTCAGTCCACATCTATCATTTCCCAGGGACAGCAGAGTCAAGAAAGAGAGCAGATAAAACTTCACAAGCAGAACACCAACCACCCCACTTTACCTCGGAGAGTTCACATTTAGAGATGTCAAGAATGTCATCTGCTCCAGCTTCTTTTGCCTAGGGATAAAAAGAATTTTTAAAAAAGCCGGGGGCGGGGGCAGTTTCCAGGACTTTACTGGTAGTCCAGTGGTTAAGACTCCGCACTCCCAATTCAGGGGGCCGGGGTTCAATCCCTGGTCAGGGAACCAAATCCCACATGCCACAACTAAAAGAGCCAGCGTGCCGCAACTGAGACCCAGTGCAGGCAAATAAATCGTTTTTCAAAGAAGAAGAAAGAAAAAGAAAAGGGTTCGAGCAAAACATCCTTCCAGGGTGGACAAATCAGGCAAAGAAACATAGGATTAACGGCTTCAAAGAATCGCAGACACCCTCCTGGTTCAACTAGTCCATTCTGAAGGTGCACCAATGATCCTGGCTTTAACTGGGCTTGAGGTCCGGCAGGGAAGAGTGTGAACAAGTCACACCAAGCGTGGTCAGTCTGCAGAGGGGAAGTGCAGCGTGGAGCCCTGCTGCCTGGGGCAGAGGTGGAGATGGGCATAGACTCGGAGGAAACCCATTTCCCTCACCAGACACATCTGGTACTCCAGGCGTTTCCGAGCCTCCTCGCTGGGTTTCCGCTTCCGGAAGAAGAGTGGCATCCTTCCTTTTTCCTAGAGCGATCTTCACCACACTAAGGCGGAGGAGAGGGGTGAGGCCCTGGGGCATCCGTCACTGGCCCCCAACACCCTGGACAGAGCACAGTAACAAGAGCACGGAGCTCATCTGCTGGATTATATGCTCCTTGAGGGCAGGGCCATGTCCATCTTGACCATCCATCTGTGCCCCGAGACTGGCACAGCAGGTGCTCAATACCATTTGTTCTTTGTTGACTAAACAAGCAGCAGCAGGATGTGGAAAAGCACAACAGCAAGCCTAGCTCTGAGCCCACATTTGCCCCTGACCCACTGTGAGCCCCTGACATACCCATTCCCCGTTCACGGCCTCTCTCTCTCCTCCACTTTAGACAAGGGGGTTGATCTGGAGACGTTTCCTCAGGTCCTCTTCAAGGAGGCTTTCTGAGGACTCTAAGAGCCTTGGCTGTTGAATTACTTCTAACCCCTGAAACACTATCAGAGTGGCCTCAGCAAACCACCAAACGCTACATGGCTTTAGCCAGCGCTCTCCTTGGTCCTGGGGAACTCAACTACATCGTAACCAAAGGCGTTTCTGAATTATCAATAAATAAAAATTCAAAAGCAATTCTCAGGTAATTTGCCACTCTCCCAGTTATTATGATCCCATTTGATTCTCACTACAGCCCTCTTTATAGTAACAAAATTGATGCTCATCAAGTTCAGCTATCTGGTTATACAGCTGGACTGTAGTCCAAACCAGTCTGGAACCTCTGCTCTTTCAAGTCCTGATCCTGTGGTGTTTGCCCAACTCCTTGGTGCTTCAGTAACTTAGCACACACCCAGTACACACTGTCCTGAACTCACTGCCTGCCCGGTATCAGAAAATGTCAGCACTTGATATGGAACATCAGTGGGTCAGGATGCACTCATACACAGAAGCTTATGGTTAATAGCATGGACACGGGGATGATTTTGCTTGTTTAACTGTTTTTGAATCCCAGCTCGGCCACCCACCAGCCATGTCCCCTTGGTTCACCTCTCTGAGCCTCAGTTTCCTCTTCTGTAAAGTGTGAGTAATATAATGTTCCCATCACCTGGTTCTATTTGGAGCCAGTGATTTCCATATTTGTAAAGCCCATAACACAGTACCTGGCACAGTGTTAATCACATACCACCACACATCTAACAGACATTTATTCAGGGCCTAGGACAGTAGAAAGAGCCGGGCAGAGAGGGGCCAGGGTGGAGATGCAGTTGAAGAAGACATATACCTCCTCCTCAGGGGAGGGGCACAGATCACAGGTCTCTGCGACAGAGGCGTGGGCTGTCTGGGGAGCTGGCCTAGCCTGCAGAGCTGGCTCAGGTCCCTCTTGTCGCCCCACCTGTCTGCAGGGATGGGGAATAATTTAAAACCAGCCCTCCCCCATCTCTCCTTAATGACCAGCTCTTATCCTTCTGCTCCCCAATGACTAACCTTCCTTCACTTCCTCCCCAATGGCCACCTCTCTTCCATCCCTCCTAGATCAGCTCTTCCCTATCTGCTCCCTGATGTCCATTCCTCATCCATCCCCTCCCTGAAGTCCAGCCTAGATAGGAAGAGCCACACCCACCCTCCCCAGCCTGGAGTGGGCAGTGCCCAACCTTTCTGTGCAGATAAACAGGTCCCCGATGGTTGTTCCCTCGGGTGGACCTGAAGGCAGGCCGATCACTCGCAGGGCTTGGTCATGGACGTGGGGTGGCAGGCCACTGCGCACTGCACGTCCCCTGCGGAGCAGAGTCTGGTCTCCTCCAAACGAAGGAACTGGGGATCGAAATTCAGAATCTCAGAAAGTCATGCAGACCAGGATGACGAAGTCTGAGACCGAAGACCGCAGAATCTTAAAAGAGTTAAGAGTTGGACCGGATTTAGACTCTTAACAAAACTGTTCTAATAGCTAAAATGCATACATCACGAAGGAGTTAGAAGGTGGTCCGAGATCGCTGTGGCCGAGAGGTCTCGGAATGCGATGCGGACTTTAGGAGAGGGGCGGGGCTCTGGGATTGGGTGACTGGGACTACGGGGTGACCCTCAGGATAAGGGAGAATGGGGAACAGCGGGGCCTGGGATCTCGGGAGCAGTCCTCTGTTGTCTGCCTTCTCAAGGACAACTGCCCCGAACCCCCCTTCAGACCCCCTAGCCACAGCTCACCGCGGTGCCGGGTTCTCCAGCCGCTAGCCTCGGGTGCCTGCCCACAAGCAATATGGCGGCAAGGGCGTCGCTGGAAGGTTGGGCGGAGACGGCAGTTCTCGCGACAGTCGCGCTTTCGGGTCTATATCCGGCGCAAAAGTCCCACCTTCCGGTCTTTCGGCTTTCGGCTCGGAGGAGGCGAAGGTGCAACTTTCTTCGGTCGTCCCGAATCCGGGTTCATCCGACACCAGCCGCCTCCACCATGCCGCCTAAGTTCGACCCTAACGAGATCAAAGTCGGTGCGTGCTTTAGATGTGGCCGGGGCTTCGGGATGCGGCATCCCTCCCCGTATTCCGTCCGGCCCGCGGCTCCCGCCCCAATGGCCTTTCCCACGTCGGGCCTCAAGGCCGCTGCCTCCTAGAGGCCTGCCTTCTGGTGCTGCGTTCAGGGCGCTGTGCGGTCGTGGCCGACTCTCTTATTCTTAGTGGGTCTCGGACCTGTGGCGGCTTCGCAGTCCGCACGCCTTAGGGTAAGGTTTGTCTCCGGGCGCTTCTCCCTAGGCTGGGTTGGCCGGCGGCGGGACTGCTCTCAAACCGATGCGGTGTGGGCATCGGCAGCAGTGGCCGAACCCAAGGCCGCCGTCCCACGTGGCGCTTGGAGCGGTTCTCGCCTTGGCTGGAGGGGTGTCTTGCCTTGCTTCCCGCTCTTGGCATTTCTCCCAGAAGAGGCAAACGGTGGTGCGGCCAGGCCCGCCAAGAGGACTGCGGAGGGGAGGCTGTGATTTGGGCGCCCCTTCTGCGGGGGCTCTAATTCTTTCTTTCTTCCAGTGTACCTGAGGTGTACCGGTGGGGAAGTCGGTGCCACGTCTGCCCTGGCCCCCAAGATCGGCCCTCTGGGTCTGGTAAGTCATCCCCGGGGGAGGGGGCCACTTACTAAGTAAGACTCCAGCCTGCGCAGACACGATTGCCTCTGAGGTGCCGTTGACAGGGACAGATTGTCATCCCCTTTTAGGCCTCCGAGCCACTGAACTGGCACCAGCTGCCGCAGAAAGGTTGTATATAAAGGTGGATTCTGCTACTTTTAACCTGTAGTTTTCGTGTGTCTTAGTTGCTGCTCTGAGGGTCCATGAGGGATGGGATGGAGGTTTTTGAAGTCAAGAGTGAAACTGTTGTCTGCTTGGTCTGTTTCTTAGGGAAATAGCCATATGGCTGCTGGAGGATTGAATGGGGTGTGAAATGAAGACCTTTGTGAACGTTACAGTGAAGTCGCTCAGTCCTGACTCTTTGCGAACCCATGGACTGTAGCCTACCAGGCTTCTCTGTTCATGGGACTTTCCAGGCAAGAATACTGGAGTGGGTTGCCATTTCTGTAGAGGATCAATCTACTGATTCATACACTTGGTTTTACCTACTGTCCTGGAGAAGGAAATGGCAACCCACTCCAGTATTCTTGCCTGGAAAATCCCAGGTGGACTACAGTCTATGGGGTTGCAGAGAGTCTGACACGACTGAGTGACTAACACACGTAGGGTTGTACTTAATTCGTCTCTTTTTTTTCTTGAATACAATTAGGTCTTTATTTTTTGGGCAGTGGTCTCCTGTCTGAAAAGTTATCCCATCATGGTTTTGCTTAAGCAGTGGTCACCTTACTCTTCGTTGTCCCTTAGCTCAGCTAGCGCTCACTGGACACCTGTTCAGTTCAGTCGCTCAGTCATGTCTGACTCTTTGCGACCCTGGGACTGCAGTACTCCAGGCCTCCCTGTCCATCACCCAACTCCCGGAGCTTACTCAAACATGTCCATTGAGTCGGTGATACCATCCACCCATCTCATCCTCTGTTGTCCCTTTCTTCTCCTGCCTTCAATCATTCCCGGAATCAGGGTCTTTTCAAAATCAGTTCTTTGCATCAGGTGGCCAGAGGATTGGGGTTTCAGCTTCAGCATCAGTCCTTCCAATGAATATTCAGGACTGATTTCCTTTAGGATGGACTGGTTGGATCTCCTTGCAATCCCAAGGGACTCTTTTAATAAGAGTCTTCTCCAACAGCACAGTTCAAAAGCTTCAATTCTTCATTGCTTAACCTCCTTTATATAATTCTCTTCAGGGAATTATAAAGTGCAGATGCCCAGACCGCATCCCCATAGGTTGACTAGGATTGGTCAGACACCAGGAACGTGGTATCTTTAAAGATCCCCTGGTGATCCAAATGTAAAAGATACCACATAGATCTTTAGGAAAGGGTAGGTAAGGGACATGGCCCCATTGTGGCCTTAAACCTCAAGGTTACAGCCTTGGATAAACTAAACCCGTAACCTCATTTTTCCAATTTAATTATGGTGATAGCCATACCTTGATTAGGTAGGCACAGTTAAACGTGTTTCAAAAGGCTTTCTTGTGTGCTGCCAAGTGAGAGGGACTGGGCAGATTTTCAGATCGGTTTCGGTTAGGGCACAGTGTGATTATATACCTTGTATTTCTACAGTCTCCAAAAAAGGTCGGTGATGACATTGCCAAGGCAACTGGTGATTGGAAGGGTCTGAGGATTACAGTGAAACTGACCATTCAGAACAGACAAGCCCAGGTACTTGGTTTGAGGGAAGGCAGAGGTGGGGATACCTGGGAGGCAGGTGGTAAAAGCAGTTTTATTTGTGGGGAGGGTTGTTTTAAGAACATGGTTTAAATATTAACTCTTCTCACTTTTGAGACACTGAGCAAATCAGCGTTTGCTGGGGAAGGGTAGGCTGTGTTTCTGGTTGTGAAAATTAGCTTGAATGTACATTTGGTAAACAGTGTCTGGCCCATGGTTCTGAGAGCCAAAGTGCATGGTATTATCGGTCCTTTCTTGTTAGAGGGTAGCATAGGGCTTATTTACATGGAGAATCTCTTCTGCAGATTGAGGTGGTACCCTCTGCTTCTGCCCTCATCATCAAAGCCCTCAAGGAACCACCAAGGGACAGAAAGAAGCAGAAAAACAGTGAGTGGTTTTTTTCCCCTGGTAATTTGTGGGTGGTGGTGTGTCCAATGTAATAGACAGCTGTACTTGCTACCTTTAAGGAAACAGGGATGGCACAGGTGTTTGATGTTAAACTGTTACAGAGCCAGGCACTGCTAACAAGTGCCCTGTGTCTCTGCCCAATCACTGGTGTGGAACAGATCCCCTCAGAACATACAGGAGGGAACTGTCAAACAGGGTGAAGAAATAGATAACCAGTAATTGGGGAAGGGCAGTTTCCTAGCTGGATGACATATGGACAGCTTTAACCACCTTGTCACTTTTTTCTCTTCAAAACAGTCCCTTCCATGTAAGGTTAGCAAAACTTGATTTTGTGTCTAGCCACCCGCCACTGCACCTGACCAGTTTTCTGTTGGCTGGTGCAATCCAGTGGTGAGCTAAAAATAACCCCAGCTTAGGAAACAGGGTTGTTCTTCATGTGGATGACTCTGTGCCGAAAGCATGGGAACAGGCTAGAAATGGATGAGAGAAGGACTGTGGTCTGCCCAGGCCTCAGGTGGTAACAAAGCTTTTGGTCTTTTCTCTTTTCTGCAGTTAAGCACAGTGGAAACATCACTTTTGATGAGATCGTCAACATTGCCCGGCAGATGCGGCATCGGTCTTTAGCTAGAGAACTTTCTGGTAAGAGCAGAACAGTTTGGGGCCACCTTAGCTGTAACTTGAGATGTATTCCTTTAGTGGCCTTTTCCCAATTAGAAGGGGCTTTTTTTTAACTCTGTAAGACCTGGAATTGGAGTGTCTTTCAGTTTGAGTCTGGGTATAATGGGATCTGTGGCCAGTTTTGCACTTGGAGTTTTTAAATAATACTGAGTGCTGAGTTTTGGATTAGGGGAGCAGTAATAATTATTCCTGTAATCCATAAAATAGTTACTCCTTGTTCTTCTCCTTACCTGTATTCCCTCTGGTATGTGAGAGTTGCAAGGGACTGACTTCCCCTCTGATTCCACCTTTTCTTAATGACAGGAACCATTAAAGAGATCCTGGGGACCGCCCAGTCTGTGGGCTGCAATGTTGATGGCCGCCACCCTCATGACATCATAGATGATATCAACAGTGGCGCAGTGGAGTGCCCTGCTGTAAGTCACTTCTGCACTGATATGGTTAAAATTAAGGTGAAGACTGGGGGCGGAGCTAATGTAGCCTTTGAGATACTGTAGAAAGTTCTAGAAATGCTCAGTAGTGGGGGATAAAGTTTTTTGTCCTGTTATTGAGAGGTTTCTTTTTTCCCCCCACAGAGTTAAGAACTGCAAAGGAAAAAGAAAAATAAAGGATCATTTGACAACCAGTGGACTTTGTGACATAACTTCTTCCTTGGGGCGGGGGGTAGCCTAGTCTTTGTGGTCAAATTGTGGTCTTTGGGGCCAAGGTGACAGACGAAGCCGCAGTCTGTGGACAACAGAATTCTGACCTCAAGAAAATACTGTTGGGCAGAAAGGAAACTTGGGAGTTGAACATACTAGAAAATATGTGTAGGAGCTCTTCCCAAACCAGTTTACTCAGTTGGTGGGTTGCAGGCCCAGGGAGCTCAGAATTACTGATGGGACAACCAAAGAACCTGATGCTTATGGTTCTTGATTGATCTCAAGTTGATGTAAAAGCGAGGTTAAAGTCTCAACCCCTGGGTTGGGAAGATTCCCTGGAGAAGGAAATGGCAACCCACTCCAGTACTCTTGCCTTGAAAATTCCATGGGCGGAGGAGCTTGGTGCAGGCTACTACCTGATTTTCTATCTAGAGCTCCTCACTCACTTGATTTGATATGCAGCAAATGAACATCAAACACCTAGGTGCTGAGACAAAAGCTTGAAATACCAACCTGGAAGGGGCTTCTTTCTGGGGATGACCGACAGCCCTATGATCTTCACTTCTAGTTGCTTTCCTCTCCCATTTTTGCTTTTGTGTGTGCGCTCAGACTCGCAGCCCCATGGACTGTAGCCTGCCAGGCTCCTCTGTCCATAGGATCTCCCCATGCAAGAATACTGAAGTGGGTTGCCATTTCCTTCCCCAGGGGATCTTCCTGACCCAGGGTTTGAACCTGGGTCTCCAGCATTGCAGGCAGATGCTTTACTGTCTGAGCCACCAGGGAGCTTAGGTTTCCAAGAAGGTGCGGAACACTTCCTTTACTGGAAAGGACTATCTGAGATCTCTGAAGTGATGAAAGGTTCCAGGACATGGTGCAAAGTCATCAAGGAAACAAAGCTGGAGGCGTTGGGTGACAACCATCTCACAGTAGACCACTAATGGGGAATCAAGCATCCTTATCAAAAAACACCAGGGAAGCAGTTTATAGCAGCTAGGATCTACACTGCTGGTGTAAAGGACAAAGAAGCAGGCCAACAGGCTAAAGAGCTTGGTCCAAGATAACTGGGCTGTCAGGAAGGTGGGAAAAGGAAAAATGACCCACTTTCCTTTGAACCAGGAAAGCATGGCTGCTGTCAGATGGCCCCAGTCTTGTTAGCCCTCCCTCTGAAGTGAAAGTCATAGTTAATGACTTGTTAACTATACATACTATATTACAACAATATATATTATAGTTAATAGCCTTAGGTCTGTAACATGCTGTGGCTATTTTATTCCAGGTGGAAAAAGATCACTTTTATTTTGTTCTGTACTGGGTGGCCGTTTCTTCTCCAGGGGGTCTTCCCAACCCAGGGATGGAACCCTGGTCTGCATTGTAGGGGATTCTTTGCCAGCTGAGCCACCAGGGAAGCCCTCCCTCTGCAGGGATTCCATTTAAAGGCAGGCACCTTGCTGAGGGTGCACCCTCAATTGTGTTTTTCTTGACAGTAAACACTTGTCAGTTCCCTTGAACAGCTCAGAAAGTGCAGGCTGTGTGCAGCATGAGGGAGTCTTCTTCCATCCCCATTCTAGTAACAATTGGCCCTGGGATCCTCCTCCTCACTTGACTCCACTCCCCCAAATCTGATACCTTAGTGGCCCTGTTATGGGGAGTACTTGTTCCCAGCCACTGTTCTTGATTCAAGCAGATGACTATGACAGACCATTGCAAGACACCTGGCCTTTTAAGTACAAACCAAGTCCTTGACTCATTCTTTATAAACCAATGTTTCTGAGTTAAAGGTAAATCTTGAAAACAGAGTAATGTTCCCAGTTACTCTCCAGCATGGAGTCTCTGATGTCTAATAAAAGCTGAACTACACCTGAAGGCCTTCCCACACTCTCTACATTCATAGGGTTTCACACCAGTGTGAATTCGCTGATGCTGACTAAGGGATGAGCTCTGGTTAAATGCCTTCCCACACTCATTGCACTCGTAGGGCTTTTCTCCTGTGTGAATTATATGATGCCGAATAAGGGCGGAGCTCTCACTGAAGAATTTCCCGCAGTCATTACATTTATAAGGTTTCTCTCCAGTGTGAGTCTTCTGGTGGATTATAAGGTTTGTACTTTGGCTGAATGCTTTCCCGCACTCACTACACTTGTAGGGTTTTTCTCCAGTGTGAGTCCTCTGGTGGTTTGTGAGGTTTGCACTCTGGCTGAAGGCCTTCCCGCATGCGTTACATTTGTAGGGCTTCTCCCCTGTATGGATTCTCTGGTGCTGAATAAATGCCGCACAGTAGCTGAAGGCCTTCCCACATTCTCTGCACTTGTAGGGCTTCTCCCCTGTGTGAGTCCGCTGGTGGTTGGTAAGATTTGCACTGTGGCGGAATGCCTTCCCACAGTCGGTACACTCATAAGGCTTCTCTCCAGTGTGGATTCTCTGGTGCTGAACAAGGGCTGAACAGTCACTGAAGGCTTTCTCACACTCGGTACATTTGTAGGGCTTTTCTCCAGTATGAGTTCGCTGGTGTTTTGTGAGGTTTGCGTTTTGGCTGAAGGCTCTCCCACATTCACTGCATTTATAAGGTTTCTCTCCGGTGTGAATCCTCTGGTGCTGAATAAGAGATGAACTCTGGCTGAAGGCCTTCCCACATTCATTGCACTCGTATGGCTTCTCCCCAGTATGGCTCTTCTGATGCTGAGAAAGGGAAGAACAATAACTGAAGGCCTTGCCACATTCATTACACGTGTACGGCTTCATTCTGTGAGGTTTAACTGTACCTGCACTTTTCCCAAAGCTCTCTGTGTGTGTGTCACATTTATGGGATCTCACTTCTGTAGGAACTCTCTGTTGTGGAGAAAGGACTGGTCTCAGATTGAGGCTTTTCCCCAGTTCACTGTTCCTGTGCTCTGACACCCCAGAAGGCATCTCTACACTTGGATCTTGGAATGATTCTTCAGAAATGTCTTGCTCAGGTGGTGATTCAGGTATAATCTTCCAATCTGAAGAAAATTTAGAAAAGTAATTTTTAAAATTCTTTTGGCGGTAGAAGATACTACAATATGAAGGCTGAAGGAGCTGGGCTAAGCCTGTTTGCGGACTGGTTCCATGCTTCACCCAGGATGTGTATGTAAGTGTTAGTTGTTTAGTCCGACTCTTTGTGACCCCATGGACTGTAGCCCGCCAGGCTCCTCTGTCCATGGGATTCTCCAGGAAAGAATACTGGAGTGGGTTGCCATTTCCTTCTTCAAGGAATCTTCCCGACCCAGGGATTGAACTTGGGCTGCCTGTTTTCCAGGCAGATTCTCTACCATCTGAGTCACCAGGGAAGCCCCAGGATGCTTCTGTTCTAAACTGTGTGACCAGAAAACTTTTCAGAGACATGAGCACCCTCTGCTCCCTTTTCTAAACAGCAGCAGTGGGTCCTGAGCCTGCCTCAGACACATACCTCTCCTGTGCTTTTCCCAGGTCCTGGGGTTGTCCTGAGCTGTCTTCTTACTCTCACAATTCTCAGTATGGTTTTGGGCAACCTACTTACCAGGTTTGGAAGCTTTTCACTTTAAAAAGCTTATGACTGATGCCAGCAGGATGAACATTTTTACCTTATCAAATCAGCAATCAAAAACAATGGTTAATCCTAGAGTGCTGATAAGGGTGTAGCAGGTGCGATGTCACATACTGTGAGGCTGCATCAACAGGGATGAGCTTTCTGGAGAGCAATCTGGCTGCACCCGTCCAGAGTCTAAAATGCTGACTTCAGAATTCCACTTGTAAGAATCTATCCTGAGGAACTAATGAGAAATTATGTAGAGCTGCACTGACATCATTTGTTCTCAACACTACATTATTTGTCAAATGAAAAGCAAATACCTAAATGTTTAATAACAAGGAATGACCATAGTATAGCCAATCAAGAGACACTATTTAGCAGTTAAGTCATGTGTGTAATCTGTGCACTATACTTCCTTTTGTAGAAAGGTATTTATTGAAAAAACCCTGGCAAACTATATAATGTGAAGGTAAGCTGTGTTGTCTTTGGGTTGTGGGGTTAGGCAGGGGTAATTTTTATCTTCTTCAATGCGTATGTGTATTTCTAATGTCCTCCAATGACAGTATTATTTTTATAATAAGTTACTGATTATTCCTCTTTGGGACCACATTCATTTTAAGAGAAAACTTTAAAGTGTGAGTTAACGTATAATATTTGGCAAGTGTTAAAACTAATTGAACCCTCTGGTCCCAGACATCTCTGTCTGTCTCCATAGTGGCTTATGGCTAAGGGGAGTGGAGTTTTAGGGAGGGCAACGGAGCTTCTTTTCTCAAGGGTCAATTTTCCTGAAATGGTTCTTCCTGTTTCTACCTTATTTAGGAAAACGGGTTAGTTTCAGGTGCCCTTTATTTGAATTTCTATAGACAACCTTGGCCTGGGTTCAAATCTTGGCCCTACCTCCTACTATTGATATGACTTTGGGCAAATTACTATACCCTGGATTTATTATCTGTGAATGTAGCTCTCTTACAGAATTATGAGAACTAAATGAGCTAAAACACAAATGACCCAGAACAGCAAGTGTTCTATGACTGCTTGTTATTATCTTGAACCTTTGTCTTGTAAATGTTTCCCATTAAGTAGTTTTCCCTGTAAGTTGCATTTGCATTTGAAGCCCAGTCTACCAAGAGCACAGAAGTCCCTGTTTCGGGTTGAAGGTATCTCTATGTCACTTGGTATTAGGCCTTAGATGACTCTGACAGCTCTCAAAAACTGACTGTCTTATCTGAGTCAAAGATGGAAAGAAGAAAAATGGTAATAAAAGAAACAGGAGGAGAAAGGAGCAATTAAGGTTAGGACAGGTTAGGACTCCGTGTTTCCATTGCAGGGGGCACAGGTTTGATCCCTGGTTGGGGAACTAAGATACGGCATGCCCGGCCACAGAGACAAAAAAAATAAAGACCATGTGATGTTCATGAACTGTCTTGCCTCAGCTCACCTCCCCCGAGTGCCGGCTCCTGTATGGGGCTGCTAAGTCACTTCAGTCGTATCCAACTCTGTGCGACCCCATAGACGGCAGCCCACCAGGCTTCCCCGTCCCTGGGATTCTCCAGGCAAGAACACTGGAGTGGGGTGCCATTTCCTTCTCCAATGCATGAAAGTGAAAAGTGAAAGGGAAGTCGCTCAGTCGTGTCCAACCCTTAGCATGGACTGCAGCCTACCAGGCTCCTCCATCCATGGGATTTTCTAGGCAAGAGTACTGGAATGGAGTGCCATTGCCTTCTCCGGGCTCCTGTATAAGACACTCTAATAATATCTCAAACCGAATATACCCAAAAATAGAAGTGGTGATTTTCCCTTTCTAGTTGGTGACTTAGTCAGCCTTTCCATTCACCCAGCTGCTCCGACCCGGGTCACTGTTAATGCCTTGTCTCTCATATCCAATCCCTGGTGAGTCCTGTTGGCTGTAACACCAAGTATGCCCTGAATCTCTGTCCTGACCCACCACCACCCTCTTACTGTTATGTCCTCACTGAACTCCCTGCTTCTGGTCTTTAACCCTGAAAGTCTAGTCTCCACAGGTTACCTTCTCAAACACAAATCAAATATTATCCTTTTTGTGCTCAACACCTTCAATGGCTTCCCATCTTCCTACTTGGATAAAACCTGAACATCTTCCATGGCCTGAGTCTTACATGATCTGCTGCCCTGCCCAGTACTCTCTCTTATTCACTGAGTCCTAGGGTCTTCTGATCCTAACACAAGTTAAACTAATTTCCACTCAAAGCTTCAACACATGGTGTGGCGATGTTCCTTATCCAGACACTCAAACAGCTGGCTCATTCTCTTCCTTCAGATCTCAGCTCCAATGTCACCTCCTCAAAGTGGTCTTTCCTATTCATCTAATCTAGAATAGCCTTCTTGGAGAAGGAAATGGCAACCCACTCCAGTGTTCTTGCCTGGAGAATCCCAGGGACGGGGAGCCTGGTGGGCTGCCGTCTGTGGGGTCGCACAGAGTCGGACACGACTGAAGCGACTTGGCAGCAGCAGCAGCAGAACAGCCTTCACTGGTATTCCCATTCTTACAGTACTCACCGCTATTCAATATTATACCAGTTACTTTGTTTACTCATTTTATTTACGTTCCTTGCTACCATATAAGCAGGGACTCAATCTTCTCCTCTGTTGCACCTCCAGTAGCTATTTATAAAACAACCCCAGGCATGGACCAAGGAGTGAGGCAAAGGCACATCCAAGTCTGTCTGTTACTGTGGCAGGGTGGGATGGAACAACAGGGAACCCTGAACCTGCCCATGAGGCTTGGCGATGCCTAGGTGCTTTGTGGGGCCTCAGAGCAGAGATAGAACACTCTGGGGGCAGTGTTTTAGTTACTCTAACAGCCGGATTTAAAACTCCTCCAATTACTTCACTTGTCACAGAATTAATACAGTCCTACCCTGTCAACACCTTCTTCATAGATATTAGTGTTGTCAAGTACGACAGGCGTTGTTATCCACATTTTTGAGATAGAGAAACAGATGATCACCATTCAGTGATTTACTCTGAATCCATGTACTTGATATGCAGCAAGCCAGCTCCTGGTGTATCTTTGATGGGTCCATATCCAAAGTTGCTTCCACACTAATACTCTACACTAATACCTTAGGGCACCGATTTTTCATGGTAACACCTTTTCCCAACTTTTGTTTCTCGTAACTTGGTGATCTGAATCTTCTTCAGTAACCTCTTCAGGCTCTTGAACCCCTCGGAGACTGAAGAGGCCTTTTCCCAGGAAAATGCAGTTATTGCCATAAAACCCTGCATTCCATCTCTGAAGTTCTATACAGGGTCTCGGGACTCAGGGGAAAAGGTCCTGCCTAACAAGGATGGTGAGCTGGGAAAGGGGTGTGGCGAGGGGGTAAGGAAGCAGCAGGGGAGTCAGGCTCCCTGTGAAGGGAAGTATTTCAGCAAGTGTGAATGGCGCCTGCAGTTACAACAAGGACTGAGGTGACATGTGACAGGCTGCTTAGAGAGAGGCTAAAATGGGAAGAAGAGAGTGCAGATAAACCCTGTGGAAAATAGCCAGAGGCTCTGTTTTGTTTTCATTGACTTAGAGCAACCATAATCAGATATGAAAGCATTAGGTTGCATTTTTAGAAAAATTTAAAATTTTGTCACCTTAAAGCTCTTAAGTTCATTTGTACCTCTGATGCTTTAAGTTTCAAAATATCAAAAGTAGCTGCCCTGCCACAGCTGGGCCTGACCACAGGCCCTGCCAGAGGTCATTTACCTGCAAGGGCTGAAATATGAAGGTGAGGGTGGAGTGAGCAGCCTTAGAGCAGTAAGACCTAAACATACACAGAAACTATGGTTTCCTGTGCTTTTGTTTTTCCTGAGTTTCTTAGCGTCAGCTCTTTAGAAAATTCCAACATGGCCAAGAAGACGGGGTGCAGAATTCAATAGTCAGATAGGGGAGCGGCAGCAGGTGTCACAGGTCAAGGATGGGTAAAGGGGGGCACCCGGGATCCTCAGTGAGGTGACCGTGAAGCAGGGCATGTGCGGGGCCAGCGAAGATGACTCTCAATTCCTGGGGGCCAGCGACACCACCTGTGCTTCCAAACACCTCCCAGCTTGAGGAGACTGAGGCGATGGTATGGAACAGAGGCCTTTGGACTCTGACTGTTGTTGCTTCAAACCCAGCCTGGCCACTTTCTAGCTGGGAGGCTCTGAACCAGTGAGTCAGCCTCTCTCAGCTTTATTTTCCTCATCTATAAAAGTGAGATAGCAATACCTACCTCCCCTATTGTTAAAATATTCAAATGTTTTCAAAGGGGCTTTTGCTCCTGAGACTCTGCCTTGCTCACTCACCTGGACAGGCATTCCTTAGGCCGTCTCTCTCGAGCATCCATGAACCTTCCCTTTGTTCCAACTGGGAGTTCATACCAGGTTGGGAAACTGGAAGTCCTATTTAAAGGGGAAAAGAAGTGGACTTAAGATATCTGCCCTAAGTATAAATAGCTACCCAGAACTGGGGGAGGGGGAATAGGTCATTCATTTCATTCACTCAATAAATATACTGAGCACTGACTTGGTGCTGGGCACTAGGGGACACAGCAGTAAATAAGACAGATGATGGTGCTGAAGTCTTGGTATAGCATTTCTAAAAAGAGATAAAGAAACACCCTCATGGAGGGGTCAAGTCAGAGAGCTAAGCAAGCCCATAAAACAAGTTACTTAGGAAGATGGGAACTTACTGACTACGGAGGACCCCTCCTGGAAGTAGGAAAATGTGGAGGTACGGCCTCGAGGGGGAACAAAATGAAACTGCCTCTTTCCCAACCCAGAATGCAGAGACCGTTCATTAGTGAACGAAGAGGAATAAACACTGTCCCTCGGGTGCATCAGAGCCACTCAGGCTCACTCAAGACTGCGAAGTACCACAGATTTTCAGAACTGAACAGATCCTGAATTTTGAATGGTTTCCTTACCCAGTAAGACCAGGTTTCTGGACTTTCCTGGCATCCCTTCCTCGAACCTGTCCCTCGGAGCAGGGGCCAACTGCCTCCATCCCCCATGGGTAAAATCTACAGTCACACTGCTGAAAGGTGTGGATCCCTGAAACAACAAGCACAGTCCTTCTTGCCCAGAGCACTCAGAATGTGAGGAGGGAGGGAGGCTGGCGGCTCTGGGTGTGGTGGTTAGTGAACCTACTAAAGGTCTCTGAAAGGACTTGGGGTAGATCCAGAAAAGCACCACTGATCACTTCCTATATGCCTAACGCTATACTGGACACTGATGCATGAAAATAAATAACAGTCTCTCTGTCTTCACATGTGTATAATTCTTGTAGACTTTATATATAAATAGTAAGAAATATATGTATATCTATGAGCAGTAATTGGGCAGAAACTAACAGGTGCTCAGGAATTAAAAGTACCAACACAGAGAAAACAAAATTAGAATGCGTGAGTTTATGCAGCAAGGAATCAGCTGCAAATCAGCAAAGAATGTGAATGATGAATGTTTACAGAATGTTTAATAAATATTCCCATGAACTCAGACATCTTACAGTAAGCAGGAGAGCCAGGCACGTTTGCAACCACCTGTAACAATGTGTGAAAGAGAGGGATGTTCTAGTTACTAGGATAATGGAAGAGGAATCCTAGTTGGAGGGTAGGGGTAGGACACTCAGGAAAGACCGCAGAGAGAGAAGGCAACCACCAAGTTGGCCTTGAAGGAGCAGGTTCCTCAGATGGAGAAAGAAAAGGCTATCCAAGGCAGGGGAGGCGTGAGCAGAGGCGTGGAGGCGAGGACATCTTTATCTATTATCAGCTTAGGAAATGGTACCTTCATGTACCTTGTTGGCCATGTCAGACACCTGGATGTTATCTTCCCGTTCCCTGCAGTTTCCCACAAGTCAAATGCATGTTCGTTCTTCCTCCCCAACAGCATGAGAATTCACACATTTCTGTCCACGCCCCTACCACTGCCTTGTTTTAGGCCAGTAGCATTTCCCAAATCTTAACTAATCTCCTGATTTCTAATTTTACCTGTCCTTCCAATACACCTTCACACTGAGAAATGCTTTAAATGGGACAGAGGGTCATTTTTAAAAACAATGAAATATTTAAAAACATGGGGGTCTTTTTATAGAAATAAAGAGAGTAAAATCCACTATGAAGATATAAGGCTGCTGCTGCTAAGTGGCTTCAGTCATGTCCGACTCTGTGCGACCCCATAGACGGCAGCCCACCAGGCTCCCCCGTCCCTGGGATTCTCCACGCAAGAACACTGGAGTGGGTTGCCATTTCCTTCTCCAATGCATGAAAGTGAAAAGTAAAAGTGAAGTCGCTTAGTCGTATCTGACTCTTCATGACCCCATGGACTGCAGCCTACCAGGCTCCTCCACCCATGGGATTTCCCAGGGAAGAGTACTGGAGTGGGGTGTCATCACCTTCTCCGTGAAGATATAAGGGTTATGAACCAAATAACAAATATATAATTCATAAGGGAAAAACTGTAGGAAATACAAGGAGAAATTTAAAATATGATAGCTGTGAGAGATGTTAAATAGCTCAGTTGCTGACAGAGTTAATATAAAATAAACCAAAAAATAAAGGTATGGAAGGAATGAGTAATTTAATAAGGTTGAGCTTATAGAGTTGTAAAGTGCTACACCTTGCAATTACACTACACCTGCATGATTTGTGTGGAGAAGAGACACACACTTTATCCTCCATGGGGCACAGACCAGCCACAGGTGCAGACAAGAAACCAAAGCCACAATTTTGGCATATCTAGAAACATTAAGACCACAGACAAACACATTCAATATATCTGAACAAAAAAGGAAGAAAATAAATTATGGATTCAACTCAAGAGGTTAAAAATATTAATTTTAAAATAAATCTAAGGAAAGCAGAAGCAAAAAAAAAAAACTACTAAAATTTTTTTTAAAATAAAGATTAAAATGGATGAGGAAATCCAAGAGCAGACTTTCTAAAAATGAAAACAGACCAATTTCTAGTCTAGTCAAGAAAAAAAAAGGGATAAGACAGTTCTTACCTTCACAGAAGGACTATGAAATGGAGTTTATTGGAAATAATTCTGTAGAATACTCTTAATGAAATGGGGGAATATTAATCCAATTCTACTAAGTAGAAATAAAAAGGTTTCAAAGCAGGACAAATCATCTCTGGGAAAACAACAACAAAAAAAGTATCTAAAAGGACACAAATCAAAATGTTAAGTGTTACTTCTTTGTAGGAGTAAGGGTGACTGGTGGGGGATGGGTAGTATGTTGTCTACATTTTCCAGGGTTTCTACAAAGAACATGAGTGCCTTTGTAATTAAAAACCAAAAGCACCCTTAGTTTTTTTTTTTTTCCAAAGACTGCTTCTTGGAGTAAATTTCCAACTTACTTGGGGCCCTGCTGTGAGACCAGCTGCCATTCCTTCCTCCTCTTTGTCCTCCTCTTGGGGAAGGGCAGGGTCTGGAGAAGGTGGTTCTGGAGGAAGAGAAAGAAACCAATGAGGCAAAAAAGTTCACAGCTCATCAACTAGAAAGCCTCACATTCTCACTCTGAAGAGCATGTTCAGATGATATTATAGGTCCCAGGGCTCAGTGGGGCTGAATTTGTAGAACTGCAATGGGGTATAAATTTTCGAATTTCCTTTTCCAGCTCAGAAGTTCCATCAATCCACTCAGACACAGAGAGGCATTAAAGTGTAAAGACTCGCAAGCATTCCAGATCCACCACTTCCCAGCAACTTTTCTATGTGATCCCTTGTAAAGTTCCTGTGAAGATTTAAACGCAGACAGAGCAGCAGACACAATGCCTGGCGTGTAAATATACAGCTTACAACTATTATCAATTAAGTTCTTTGGAGAAAGTGGCTCTGCAAATTAAAGACATTTGCTTAATCAAAAGAAGAGGTAGTGACCAGGTGGGATTCACCCCAGGAATGCAAGGTTGCTTCAACACATGAAAAGCTATCTATAATATGCTGTATTAATACAAAGGAGGGGGGAACCCATATGATCATCTCAGTGAACGCCAAGAGGCTATTTAAGAGAATCTGATACCTTTCGCTATAAAACACCTCCAGTAAACCAGGAACAGAAGGGGACTTCCTTAACTTGCTAAGAGCCATTTCCAAAAAGCCCAGAGCTAAAGACTGATGCTTTTCCTCTAAGATGAGGAATAAGACAAAGATGTCAGCTCTTGTCAGATCTAGTCAGTATTACACTGGAAGTTCTAGCCAGAGCAATTAGGCAAAGTCAAGCAAACAAACAAATCAACCGCAGCCAGATTAGAAAGGAAAATGGCATGATTCTGTACACAGAAAATCCTAAGAATCAACAGGAAAAACTAGCGTAGCTAAACAAGTTCAGCAAGCTTGCAGGATACAATGTGAACAAACAATAAAAAGAGAACTCAATTAAAAATGGGCAAAGGATTGAATAAATAGTTCTCCAACTATATTTCTATAACTAGCAATGAACAATCTAGAAATGAAACTTAAAAGAGCATTAAAACAACAAAACACCTAGGAATAAACTGAATATAAGAAGTGCAAGACATTACACTGAAGACTACCAAATTTTTAAAAATCTTTTGTCTAATTCTTTTAAAATTAATTTATTGAAGGATAACTGCTTTACAGAATTTTGTGGTTTTCTGTCAAACTGCAACACAATCAGCCGTAAGTATACATATATCCCCTCCCTTTTGAACTTCCCTCCCGTCTCCCTCCCATCCCACCCCTCTAAGTTGATACAGAGACCCTATATGAGTTTCCTAAGCCACACAGCAAAGTCTCTATTTTTAAAAACAGCTATCTTAAAGATGGTCATGCAAGTTTTATGTTACTCTCTCCATACATCCCCCCTCGCCCCATGTCCATCGGTCTGTTCTCTATGTCTGTTTCTCCACTGCTGCTCTATAAATACATTCTTCAGTATAATTTTTCTAGATTCCATAAATATGCGTTAGAATATGGTGTTTATCTTTCTCTTTCTGACGTACTTCACTCTGTATATAGGTTTTAGGTTCATCCATCTCATTAGAACTGACTCAAATGCATTCCTTTTTATGGCTGAGTAATATTCCATTGTGTATAAGTAACAGAACTTCTTTATCCATTCATCTGTCGATGGACATCTTGGTTGCTTCCATGTTCTAGCTATTGTAAACCGTGCAGCAATGAACAATGGGATATATGTGTTTTTTCAGTTTTTTTTCCTCAGGGTATACACCTAGGAGAGGGACTGCTGGGTCATATGGGGGCTTTAGTCCTAATTGTTTAAGGAAGCCCCATACCGTCTTCCACAGTGGCTGTATCCATTTACATTCCCACAAACAGTGCAAGAGGGTTTCCTTTTTTCCACACCATTTCCAGCATTTATTATTTGTAGACTTTGATGATAGCCATTCTGACCGGAGTGAGGTGATATCTCATTGTAGGTTTGATTTGCATTTCTCTAATAATGAGCGATGTTGAGCATCTTTTCATGTGTTTGTTAGCCATTTGTATGTCTTTTTTGGAGAAATGTCTGTGTAGGTCTTTTTCCCACTTTTTGATTGGGTTGTTTGTTTTTCTGGTATTGAGTTATATTAGCTGCTTGTATATTTTGGAAATTAATCCTTTGTCAGTTGTGAAAACTACCAAATATTCTTAAAGGAAACTACAGAAGATCTAAATAAATGAAAAGCCATCCATGTTCATGGACTGAAAGACAATAATCCTGAGATTGCAAAGATATTCACTAAATTAATTTGGAGTCAATGCAGTCCTATCAAAATCCCAGCTGTTTTGTCAAATAAAAATTTAGGAGCTGCTCCTAAATTCATATGGAAATGCATGGGACACAGAACCATCAATCTGGAAAAAGAACAAAAGGTGGAAGACTCATATTCACAATATCAAAACTTTCTACAAAGCAACAGTGATTAAAGTAGGGTGGTACTGGTAATGGATAGACAGATCAGTGGAGAAGAACTGAGAGTCCAGAAACAAATCCATACATCTCTGGACAACTTATTTTCAACAAGAGTGCCAAGAAATTAAATTTCTTTTTTAACAAAATAGAGCTGGGACACTTAGATATCTACATGCAAAAGAATGAAGCTGGACTCCTACCTCACATCATCTATAAAAACGAACCCCAAATGGATTAGACTTAAATGTAAGAGCTAAAACTTTTAGAAGAAAATATAAATCTTTATAACCTTTGATTAGGCAATAGGTTTATTAGGCATGATATCAAAAGTACAAGGAAAAAAATTAAGTGGGAGTTCATAAAAATAAAAAACTTTGTGCTTTAAAGGACACTATCAAAATGAAAAGACCTGCAAATCATACAACTTCTAAGGGTCTAATATCCAAAATACATACAGAATTCTCTATATTAAAAACTCAACAAAGAAGGACAAATAACCCAACTTAAAAATGAGCAATGGATTTGAGTAGATAGTTAAATAAGATATAAAAAGCTAGTAAGTATATGAAAAGATGCTCAACATCTTTAGTTACTGGAGAAATACATATCAAACCACTGTAAGATACCACTTCACATTCGATTCCTGGGTTGGGAAGATCCCCTGGAGAAGGAAATAGCAACCCACTCCAGTATCCTTGCCTGGAAAATCTCATGGACAGAGGGCTGCAGTCCATGGGGTCGCAAAGAGTCGGGTACGACTGAGCGACTAACACTAAGATAGCTAAAATAAAAAAGACGCATTAAAATAAAGTACTGATGAGGATGTGTGAATGCCTATGTGCTCAGTTGCTAAGTCGTGTCTAACTCTGAGACTGTAGCCCGCCAGGCTCCTCTGTCCGTGGGATTTCCCAGCAGTGGGTTGCTATTTCCTTCTCCAAGGGGTCTTCTGAACTAGGGCTCAAATCCGTGTCTCCTGCATTGGCAGGGGATTCGTTACCACTGAGCCACCAGGAGAGCCTGGTGAGGACATACAGAAACTGAAATTTTCATACACTGCCACTGGAAACGTAAAATGCTGCTGCCACTGTGGAAGACAGTCTCATAGTTCCTCAGAAAGTTAAACAGAGTTACCATAGTTACACAGTAATTCCTCCTTTAAGCATAAACCCTAGCGAAATGACAATATGACCACAAGAAAAGGTTTGCATGCATGTTTATAACATTATTCATAATAGTGCAAACTGGAAACCACTCAGATGTCCATCACCTGAGGCACAGATAAACAAAACATGGTATAATCCATGTAATGGAATATTATTTGGCCATAAAAGGAAGTACACTTCTTGAAACATACTAAGGGAAAGACCCCAGACACATATACTGTATGATTCTCCTTTCATGAAACGTCCAGAACAGGCAAATCCATAGGGACGGAACGATGAATAGTTGGCCAGGGACTAGGGGGAAAGGAGACTGTGGAGTAGTGTGAGATGATGAAAATGTTCTGGAATTAAATAGTCGCAATGGTTGCCTAACTTTGTGAATATAATAAAAGCCACTGAACTGTAATCTTTCAAACTGAGTATTATAGCATGAAAATTATATCTCAATTAAAAAAAACAACAAGAGTGGTAGTGTAGTCTTCAGGAACAACGCTAAAAAAAGTAAACACGTCTGAACACTGGTCTTAGTACAGACTTCATGTTACTGAGCTGTACCTATCGATCGTACTTATTTTCACCTTTGGTACTATGGGGAGGATGATAACCATCCTGCTTGTGTTCCCGGGTCTCTGAGGGAAGACAACGTGAAATGCTGGATGTGAAATTGCACTTGATGAGTGACAGACCGATTCCTGGTCTAGCGGAGGACGGCAATGCCTCAGTGGTTACTATTACATACACATTTGTTCTGTTCTGTAAAGCATTCAAGGTGCTTTCAAAAGCATCATCTTATTTGATGCTTACAGTTCTTAGAGGTGAACGAGGTAGTTAACGTCATTTTACCTTTTCCTCAATGAAGAAACACAGGTCAAGAGACCTGGCTGGTACCCCCCAGCTTAAACAGGAATCCCAGCCTTCTGATTCTAAATTCCCAGGATTCGCCAAGATTTCACAATCCAACTGGGTTGAACCCACCCTCAGTATCACGGGAAGCCAACAGGTTCCCATTCTGAGTATCCCTGGTTGCTTCAAGTAGGCTGGAAGATCAGAAGCAATAGAGCAGGCCCTGAGCACGTCTCATTTTCCTTTCCAGGGCCCACTTCTACTTTTTAATGCCATAGGTACGTCAACAAATCAGAGTCAGGAACAGGATACTCAGAGATGATTCAGGACTGAGCTCTTCAATTTTTTTTGACCCCATAATTATTCAAAAAAGGACCGTCCCCAACTACTTGTGGAAAGGATAACCGCTGAGTTCGGAACCGGGTCACACAGCAATACTGGCGCGCAGGCTGGAAGCCACGAACCGCTCCAACACTCCTTCTCACCTCCTTCCTCCGGCATCTGGGTCCCACCTCGCGCCACCGCCTCCCAGCAGTTCTCTGAGCGTCGGCGTCGCTTCACTGCGGCCCCAGCCCCGCTTTGGACTCTTCTCGCAGGCCTCTCCCCTCAACGGCCGGATCTGAGACTGCGGGGCTGAGCCGGGTCCGTCCTGTCCGGCGGGTCTTTCATTGTCTCCACAGCCACAGCCGGGCTTCGGCTGGGGAGCCCGTGATGCAATCGCCGACTCGGTCTCTAGCGGAACACCGCTTGAAAAAGCCCGCTGCCCTCTACGTGAAAATGCTCCAGGCCACGGCTACCGCTTGAAGCTCAGGAAATGCGGTCGCAGGCCCGCCTCTGCACCAAAGGGGGGCGCGCCTTAAAAGCGTCACTTCCGGACACGCGCACAGCCCTCCTTGCGCACGGGACTCCATCCCCCAGAAATCGCTGCGCTCTGTTGCAGATCGATGGCTTTTTGTCGCTCTCGGTAGGAGGCTGTGACCCACATACCTTCGAGGACCGTATTTCCTTGGTGGACCGTATTTCCTAGCCAGGCTTCCGGCTGTTTCTGCTTCCAGAATGTGTTTCCCGTCACGCTTTGTTGTACATGCCACGCAGGGGTCCATCCACCGAATCGAATAACCCGGGCGTCTTCGATAGGAAGCAACTTGGCCGCTAAGGCTCTGGGAGCGGTGCTTTTAGCGCAGGCGCTGATACGCGTCGTCGCTGAGCGCCTGGTTTCTCCTCAATGATTTGACGTGCCCAGGGCTGCGGCTCAGCTAGTCCTTTAGCTCAGGGCCCAACCCCAGCCACCTTCACTGGTCTTCGTGAGCCCAACGTAGAGTTTGGGGCGGGGGATTGAAGTGAGGGCCCCCTCAGTGTGAACAGGGCAGTCACAGGTTGGGTTGGAACGCTCAAAGTATACATCAGCTCAAAGTATCCATCAGACGAACGTCTTTCAGTAATTTCAGGGGCAGGACCACACTTTAATAGAGTTTGATCAGAATTATGGAGGAAGGAGTTTCCGGAATAGTCGGCCCTTGGAGGCTTCTGTGCTGCCAAAGGGGATATTTCAAAGGGCTTCCTCAGAGCGTTGATGAAAATTTCCCACAAGCCTGTTGATCTTTACTAATCAAGCAATTTTCTAATGATCAATTTAGTTTTAGAGATATTTTTTGACGTTAAGGAGAGAATAATGTATTACTTGGGCAGCAGAAATGAGTTTGGGGGTCCTGAACCTCTTTCCATTTTGTCTCTGTCCCTCTTAATCACTGGTGGTAGTGTCTTTCCCAATATAATTCTCTTTGTGGGGTCTTGTACGAACTTACTGGGATTCACTCCATGAGACAACTCATACCCACAGATCTCTTTGAGATCAGCCCTTCTCTACCTTAGGCTTTCAGTGTCGTATCTTTTTGGCTTTTCCTACTGTTGATGGCATTCTTATGAGAAGACAACTGAAGTGGTTTGCCGTTCCCTTCTCCAGTGGACCATGTTTTGTTAGAACTCTGCTCTATGACCCATCCATCTTGGATGGCCCTACATGGCATGGCTCATAGTTTCTTTGAGTTAGACAAGGCTGTGATCCATGTGACCAGTCCATGGGGTTGCAAACAGCTGGACACTACTGAGCAACTAAACTGAACTGAGGCTTGTGTGATTTTTAGGCTTACAACTTTGGAGATCAGAAGGCTGAGATGGATCTCCCTGGGCTAAAATCAAGGTGTTTTCCGGGCTGTGTTCCTTCTGGAAACTCTAGTCAGAGAGTCTCTTTCGTTGCTTTTTCGCCTGCATTTCTGGGCTAGTGGGCTCTTCTAGCTGATGTGTTCTGCCACAGGCTAAGCAGGTGCTAAACCCCTAATAGCCACTAGGAGGCAGAAGAGGGTTTCCTGCCCTCGTCTTGCAAACCCACCTGTGGCCACGGGGAGGTAGCAGAGTGCTTCACGTTTCAGTTGGTTCAGTGGCTCAGTCCTACCTGCCTCTTTGGGATCCCATGGACTGCAGCACGCCAGGCTTCCCTGTTCTTCACTATCTCCTGGAGTTGGCTCAGGGTCAAGTCCATTGAGTCGGTGATGCCATCCAGCCATCTCATCCTGTTGCCCCCCTTCTCCTGCCCTCAAATTTGTCCCAGCATCAGGGTCTTTTCCAGTGAGTCCGCTCTTCACAGCAGGTAGCCAGCCACAGTATTAGGTCTTCAGCTTCAGCATCAGTCCTAAAGAATACTCAGGGTTGATTTCCTTTAGGATTAACTGGTTTGGTCTCCTTGCTGCCCAAGGGACTCTCAAGAGTCTTCTCCAACATCACAGTTTGAAAGCATCAGTTCTTTGCCGCTCAGCTTTCTTAATGGTCCAACTCTCACATCCGTTCATGACTACTGGAAAAATCATCAGTCAGTCAGTACAGCTGCTCAGTCGTGTCTGAATCTTTGCAACCCCATGGACTGCAGCATTCCAAGGCTCCCTGACCATCACCAACTCCCAGAGTTTACTCAAACTCATGTCCATAGAGTCAGTGATACCATCCAACCATCTCATTTTCTGTCGTCCCCTCTCCTCTCGCCTTCACTTTATCCCAACATCAGGGTCTTTTCAAATGAGTCAGCTCTTCACATCAGGTAGCCAAAGGATTGGAGTTTCAGCGTCAACCGCAGTCCTTCCAGTGAACATTCAGGATTGATTTCCTTTAGGATGGACTGGTTGGATCTCCTTGCAGTCCAAGGGACTCTCGAGTCTTCTCCAACACCACACTTCAAAAGCGTCAGTTCGTCGGTACTCAGCTTTCTTTATAGTCCAACTCTCACATCATAGTTTTGACTACATGGACCTTTATTGGCAGTGATGTCTATTCTGCTCCGTCCACTGTGTGGCATTAGGGAATTTCTTGCCATAGGTTCTTAAAAGCCAGGATCCTCCTGAAAATTGTTCTGGGGGTGCTAGTGGGTGATGGGATATTGGTTGGCAGCACACTTTTCTATGCCAGGCTAGGTAAAGCACAGCTTCTGCACCTGTCCTCTGGGGACATTTCATCCTGCCCCACTTCATGGATGTGTACCAGATGGTCCTGGACTGGGTTCCTGTGGTAGATACAGGACTGTCAGCTGGGGCTGCCTTAGTCCCTGAACCATCTTGTGCTGTCATGGGAAGGCCTCAAGGAATGTAAGGGAACCTCTGAAGAGTGCGTGTGTCCATAGTCCTTGGTACTATAAGTAGGTGCTAGTAGCAATCAGAGGTTGCTGAGGGAATAGGGTAGAAAATAAAAACTTATAAAGATTTTAAATAATTCTATGAAGTACCCCTTGAGCCTCACATGCCACCTTTTTCTCATCTCCACCACAGCCTCCTACCCTCACCCGCACGGTCTCACCACCACCACACGAAACTGATTTGAGCACTTATTCAGTGCCATCCTCGCATCTAAGTGCTTTACATGATCATCTCCTTTCATCCTCGTAACAACCCCACAAGGGCGGTAGCATCATTGTGCCCATTTTACAGATGGATAAACTGAGGTTTAGGGAGGTTAAGTGACTTGTCCGGGTCTCTCCACTGCTCTGCCCTGGACCACTCCACGCTTCTGCTGCCCTTCTTTCCAGTCTCATTTGGTCTCATTACAAAGCTTAATGTGTCAAGACGGGCATATGATGGAGGTTGCACAACCTGAATAAAGTGAATAAAACAGGTTCTGGAACAAAAAGTCCCCCCTTCTGTGTAGGGATGCTGGGAAGTGTGTATGTCGGGAGAGATCTTTAAAGACAGAACCAAATTCTAAACAGCGGTTCTGTTTGGAAAGGTGCAGGTGTGATTTTTTTTTATTTATCTGAATAAAGGAGTTAATGTAGAATAGTGCATAGCAGATGGTTAACTGCTATAAAAACAATTATATTGAAGAAATCAGTGTTTTCTAATTTTCCTATAGTAAAAGTAATTTGAAAAAAGACTTCTGGCTTCATTAAAGTTAATATGAAGAGAGGAACATTTTTTTTTTTTGAGAGGAACATTTTTTTGCAGGAGGAACTCAATCAAATTTGCTGACTAATGGTTCAGGGGGCTGAACCTGAGGAAGGAGTCAGAAATGACCTCCAAGTGCCAAAGGCAAGCCTGGCTAACCACGAGGAAGCTGATCCATAGATGTTCCTGGCAAGACTCAGTTCATGGGAGGCCTGCTTTTATGGGAGGGACAAGAAAATGTTCTTCTTGACTGCAGCCCACACAAAGAGCTCATGACCTGATTTTCTGAGTCAAATATTTATTTGGCAAAGTTCCTCCCTAATGCAGCCACGTGAGAGGAGATACCACAGGCCATCACCCAGCCTCCAAAGCGTCTCCAGAAAACCAGGAACCAAGAGCCCCCCCTCTCCGCTGTCACTTTTGTGTCATGATGGAGTCGGCGTGTGGAGGACTGACCACAGGACAGCGAAGTGTCTCCGAGATGTTCCTTCTCCCGGATCACAGGGCAGCAGTAGAAACTGGACCCAGCAGCTGGGAACCTTGTCCCCGTGCTTCACTGGGCAGGAAGGAGGGACCCCAGAGGACAAGGCTCCGAGGGGCTGCCGTCCTGGCTCCTGACTCCCTGGGGATAGCCAGGGATCCAGGCTTCCAGCAGAGGCTCAGTTTGGAGTCACAGGTAGGCCCCATCCCCTTTGAGGCTCAAAGCAGGTGCAGCAAGTTGGGCAGCCGCTCACAAGAAGAAGCTGTCATCGCCCCTCAAAGTGGGCTGTGATTTGCTCCAAAGTCTTCCCTTTGGTCTCAGGGACACAGGCCAGAGTGAAAAGGACACCGAAGATGCAGAAGGCAGAGGCCAGCCAGAAGGCACCATAGGGCCTGAGCACCTCCTGCGAAGACAGCGGCAAGGCTGTGATATGATGCGGGAGCCCACTTGGGCCAGGAGCCCTCCTGGGCCCAGAAGCCGAGGCCCCACCCCGCCATGCCCCACCCTGCCATGCCCAGGCTCAGGGATGTGGAGGAGGGCCTGGTGGGCCGTCCAGAAGCCCAAGCTGAGCACTGTGCAAGCTGTGGATGGTGTGTGGTAGGGACACTGAGCTCACTGTGATGAAGTGACTGCCCCCAGGTCAGAGGCCCACCATCAAGTGACAGCTGGCTTCCCGTCCCCAGGGTCTGACTCCAGGGCCCAGAGACTTCCCTCTCCGATTGGTCTGGCCCTGCCCTCTGTGGTTCCTGACGCCTTAGGAGTCTCTCTCCTCGGTGCCGGAGGAAATGGGTGAGCTCTCAGTGGGTGGTGATGGGGTCGTGTGCACACATGGGGACACTAAGGGCCCATGAGCGGAGGGGAGAGGGAGCAGCGGCCCTGGGTCACAGGCGGTGCACCCTCCCTGCCCAGCCCCAGTGTCATCCCAGCCGCCAGAAGCAAAGGCCACCCGCTTCCAGCCCCTCTGCCTCGGGCATCTGGCCACCCCACCCCGCCCTCCTTGAAGCCTTTCTCTTGGCCTCTCAGTGACAGCCAGACCACTCTTAGGTCCCTTGCCACCATCTGCTCCTTGACTGTTGGCCCCCTCCAAGCTCCTGGAATTCCCCTCCCCTCCAGGGCTTTGCTCTGGTCTTCATGATGAGCTCCCTGGAGCAGCGCAGGCCCTGCAGGGTCCAGGCTAGCCCCAAGCATTCACGCCAGTCATGACTGGCCTCCCCTTGCCCCAGCCCAGCCTCCTGGTGGTTCATCCTCCCACCACTGGCCACTGTAGTACCAGCCCTTGTCATAAATGGGGCCCTGTCCATCTCATTCACTGCTGCTCTGGCACCCTAAACAGGCCTGGACGTGGCAGGTACCAGGAGCCCTGGGGGGAGCAGGGAGAGAACGACTGAACAGATGGCTTGACTGTCTGCACCAGAGCGGTGCCCGCATTGGGCTGGAGGCCTTGAGGCCGGGAGCACGTCTGCATCAGCCCATCCGCCAGCTGGCGGCAAACTGTGGAACCGAACTGATGCTCCCATCAGCTCTAAGAGGGAGGCACTGTCCCCCTTCTCCACTTTGAGGCAAGGAAGCTGGTTCAGAGAAAGGGAAGCAGCACACCCAAGTCACACAGTGGGAAGTGGCCAAGGTGGGGACGGAGCCCAGCCTGCACTCCAAAGGTGGAGCTTCTCATGCAGCCTTGCTTCCCAAAGTCCCCAGAGTCCAGTGGGGGAGGAGGTCAGTCCTGCTGTCCTTCCAGCTTGACAGCCTGGAGGGTCCCCAGTGGTCACAGCCTGGGTTCTGTGCCTGCCCCAGCCCGTCTGCTTCCCCGCACCCCCAACTAGGATGGGCTCACAGGCTGGTGGGGCTTCAGCCTGCAGGCAAGGCTGCTAACCCCGAGGCTGTCACAAGAGTAATTCTGAAAAGTACTTTTCTGCCGGCTGTGGCAGGGGGAGCCTGTCAGGGCCTGCACTCACCATGAGGCTGCTGAACTCTTTGGTCACCAGAAAGGCCATGAACCAGTTGGTGAGGACGCAGACACCAGTGGCCACACCCTTGACGTGCAGAGGGAAGATCTCAGACATGAGGAGCCATGGGATGGGCCCCCAGCCCACAGCGAAGCCTGCAAGGGCAAGAAAGGCCTCAGGTCCGCGGGGCCGGGCGGCCCTCGGCTTGCCGAAGACCCCCCCGGGCTGAAGTGGGGCCCGGATTCAGTCTGGGGGCTCAGGTTACTCCCCTCACTTCGGACGCGTCAGGCCTTGCTCTACAGAACAGCACGGGAGCGGGGACGGCTCGGAGGACGCTTGTGGGGTGACGTCAAAGGAGCAGAGCAGGGCTGAGCCGGTGCCTGGCACACGGTCAGAGCTATAAACCCAGGGGTGAGGCCGAGCAGGCCGGGACTCCCGGGAATCACGGGAACCTGGCAGCAACAGGGCGGCCCTTTCAACCTCCCCTCAGCCCCCCACTCACCGGCAATGAAGAGGCACATGCTGCCCACCGCCAGCCAGGCCAGCCCCACGTTGGTATCGGCGGGCTCCATGGAGACGGGCGTCGGGAGGTCCACGTGCGAGGAGTTGCTGGGGCCGCCCTCGGTCAGCTTGAAGTAGGTGCCAAAGGCGCTGGTGCTGAACACCATGACCACACCTGCGGGTGGAGGGCAGCGGTGGGCAGGGCAGTGGGAGGGCACGAGGCGGCGGCCCGCAGCCCAGGCATGGGGCAGTTGGGGAGCTGGCGGTCAGTGCACGGTGTCCCCGGCAGGCAGCCTGGGCTCCTCCACGAGGGGCAGTGAGTGGAGCCCTGCCGGGGCACCCTCACTCCAGCCTGGCCCTCCCAGCCACGGCTTGGCCCTCACATCTCAGCCGACCCCAAGAAGCTTCTGGAAGCAGACCCTCCCTGGCTTTGAGGAAGCAGGAGCAACCACCAGCAGCCAGGCCCACTTCCCCAGCAGCACCAAGGGCCCGGCTGCCCACGAGGAGCTTCCCTTGCATTGCGTGCTGATCCTTGCCTTGGCCTGCCACCACCTCCATCTCCGTTTCAGAGGGGAAGTCAGCTCAGGTAGTCACTTGCCCAGGGAGGACCCAGGCTTCAGGGCCTCTTCACCCCCAGGCCGTCGGTTCCCTCACTGTAAACCGGGCCCTGGAGGGGCCTTCTCCTAGGTTCTCTGCCCTGGTTAAGGCATGCCGCAGCAGAGCGGTGAGCGCAGGCCTGGCCTGGAGCCAATGTTCCCCTGAAGTCCTGCCCGTGCTCTTGGGGACACTCAGCCCTTGTTCTCCTCCCACAATGTGCTGACCTCAGCAAAGGCCCTCCAGCTTGTAGTGGGAGGCCCCCAGTCGTGCAGAGGGCAGAGCCATCCCCCTGGGGCCTCACCTGACAAGGTCAAGAGCAGCCTCCGCCCGGCTCTGTCCATGATCAGGGCCGCTGTGGCGGTGAATAGCACCTGGATGACGCCCACGACAACTGAGGCCAGGCTGCTGTCCTGGGGAGACAGGCCAGGCGGGTCAGGTGGACACCCCCGGACCGGGCCCGACCCACACGGCCTCTGGGTGAGGGAGGCCGGGGCAGAGGCTTCTTTACCTTGAACTTGGCCTCCTCAAAGATGGTCTCCGCATAGAACATGACGGCATTGACGCCCGACAGCTGCTGGAAGGCCATCAGGGAGATGCCAATGATGAAGGGCTTGTAGACGCCAGGACACCGCAGCTGGGCCACGTGGAAGCCCTGCTCAGATGGACACCAGGCATCAGGGCTTCTCTCTACCTCTCCTGAGGGCGCCCCGGCTCTGAGCTCCCCACCATTCCGGGGCCTGGTGGAGTGAGGGAGCCTCTGTGTTTTGTCCCAGTCTCACCTGTAGCCTCTGCTTCAGGTCCCCGCATCACTTTAGCCTCCCCATTTGTAAGGTGACAGGATCCTCCCCTCCCCATGGCCCTTCCTGATTTGCTGGGGGATCCACGGAGATGCTCTATGAGCAGAGAACCCAGGGTTCCCGAGTCCCACCAGCCTTGGGTCTGGGTCTGGGCCGAGCACCTTCACCAGCCCCACTGATCCTTACCACCACCACCAGGCATGTGCTATGACCCCACTTTACAGGGGAAGAAACTCAGGTTAAAGATGGGATGGTCACACAGCAGGTAAGGGGCAGAGACTCAACATTCTCCCTGGTCCTACAGTTTCCTGTTTCAAAATTCCGAGTCCTCAAGTCCCCACCTGCATTCTCCTTTGATATGGCCCAGCCCTTCTCTTGCAGGGACAGGGAGATCGGGGCTCAGGCTTCCCCAGGGATGGCTAAGACTTGGGTCCAGCCAAGTAGTGGCCCACAGGACATCACTCCCAAGCTCGCGGGCCCTCGTGTGTATGTGTGTGAGCACACACGTATGCAGCTGTGGTGCCGCACTGTGTTGACCTCTGGGGCGATACTCCCAGGTCCCCCTCCCTGGTGCTGGCTCCCAGCCCCTCACCTGGTGCTCAGCCCCAGTGGGAGGCTCTTCCCAGCCCGGGGCAGAGCCCCACAGGAACTGCATGGCAGCCATGGCCTCCTGGCGCTTGTGCTGAGACAGCAGGAAGCGAGGGGTCTCGGGCATGAAACACATGAGCAGCAGCATGAAGGAGGGGGGCACACAGCCCAGCACGGCCAGCCAGCGCCACTCGAGTACCCAGCCTGGGGGTCGGGGGGGAGAGACGTCAGAGCAGCGTGAGCCAGCCTGGATCTTCTCGGGGAGCACCTGCCCCCTGCCAACCCACGGACTCTGCTTAAAGGGTGGGGACCCCAGTGTCTTTGCAGGACTCCCCAGGGTTTGTCACTGATGTTATCATTTTTATTGTTAAGTGTGGAAACGAGGCGGGGGGTGTGTATCAGTGAAGGTTTATGCAGCCACTAAACAAAGGTGCTTGCTCTGTATTGCTGTGATATACATGATATACACCATCGGTCTGAAAGGGAGTGGGGGCAAGAGTGTACACAGGCCTCACCCGGTAGACTGACTGAGAAACAGGCAAGGATGGCTCCTCCGGGAGGAAGTGGGACAGAGAGGAAGTGGGGGATTTTCACTGAAAAACGTCAGTCAGAACTCACAGAAGCTGATCAGTGAAAGTGTGGCTTATGATGACCTGGAGGAAATCCTATAGGTGTGACTACACCCACGTGACCCTGAGTATCCGTGTCTACACAGTGGCTTTGGGACACTGCTGGCCCCACAAGGCAGCTAGACTGCGGCCAGGACTCTGAATGAGAGTCAGGATGCTAAGTGGGTAGAAAGGAAAGACCATGGACCTGCATGTTGTCCACTCTGAGGAACCAGAGGGCATGTGCCCCGGACCCTGCCACTGCCCATCCGGCCCCAAACCCCCATTCCCTCGTGGTTCTCAGGCCATCCCTTGACAATTCTTACTGGGGCCTGCTGCCAGGCACTTTTTACAGCGTCAGTTAATTTAATCCCTCAGCAGCCTTGGACTAGGTAAGGTTAATCTCCACGTGAAGACAGGGAACCTGAGGCTCCCAGGGGCAGCTGACTAGGCCAAGGTCACACAGCTAGTAAGAGGCATATTCCCCTAATCCAGGGCTGTCAGATATGAAGCCTGCCTTTCCTCTACCCTAGTTCATTCCAGGGTGCCTCTGGAAGCTTCCTCATGCTGGCTCCAGCCCTGACCCTCGGGTTCTCTGGAACCTGCCTCCTTCAGGCTGCAAATCCAGTACTGATTCTCAGGGAGACGCATTTGGGCCCTCCAAGCTCTTAGGCTAAAGACTTTCCCTGCAGCCCCGGAATCCTCGTTGGTCACCACACAGGTGCTGCTCTAACTCGTCAGCCTTCCCTACACTCCTGGAATGGGCTTCTGCTCTGGGGAGATGAGGACATCACCTTCTCCAGCTCTCCTCAGAATACTGTCACAAGACCCACATGACCCAGGGATCTCAGGGAAGTGGTCTGGGAACGTGGCATCTTGGGCAAGTCCCCTGACCTCTCTGAACTTCAGTTTCTACATCTGTAAGATAGTCAAACATCCATGAACAGTCACCACAAGAGATAATAAGAAAACCATACCTGCCAGGTAGGCTAGGAGGATGCCTGTGACCACCATCAGCTGCACACAGGAGCCGAGTAGCCCTCGCACCTCAGGGTAGGCAATTTCAGAGATATAGACCTGTTGGTAATTAAGACAAGAGTGTACGTGGGGTCCAGGAGTTCTTAAAACTGAAAACTCTCAGCCATTCAGAGCTGAGGAGAGCCTCGACTGGGGTACTTGCAGGCCCAGGGGACCCCTAACTGCAGGTCCCTGGCCATCAGAGATCCCCACCATGTAATCCACAGCACATGTTTAAAGGGTATATATGTGGACACTGAGTGTGTGTGCGGGGGGATGCAGAGCTTTTTAAACTTTCATGTAATTGTATACCCTTGACAAAAAGCAAATTCTAACATAGTAGGCGTGTAGAGCTTCCCTGGTGGCCCAGTGGTAGAGAATCTACCTGCTAAGCAGGAGATACAGGCTCCATCCCTGGGTGGGGAAGCACCCCTGGAGAAGAAAATGGCAACCCACTCCAGTATTCCCGCCTGAGAAATCCCACGGAGAGAGGACCCTGGTGGGGTAGAGTCTGTGGGGTCACAGAGGGTCAGATATGAGACTTGGCAACTAAACAACAACAACAGATGTGTGGTGGGCCCACGATTCCGCCTTTCTAACCACCAGGAGACACACAGCTGCTGACCCAAGGACCACACTTTGAGTGGCACCCTTGGAGTGAAAGCAGGAACTCTCCACCTCAGTTGCTACCAGTGACTGCCGCGGCTTCCTCTGGGCTCAGGAGCCAGAAAGCGCTTGCCCATGTTTCTGTGTTATTCCATGTCTTACGTCCATGACTAAGGCAGGTGTGTTTTTGCCCAGGAAAAAAAAAAAACACCAAAAAAATCGAGATATAAAATCCAATCTAGCTGCTGCGTATTACCCAGCAGATGCAGTTGAAATGAGTGGTAGGTGCAAAGGGAGGGATTCTGAGCTACTGCTTTTAGTCTTGATTGCTTAGGGTGTGGGTGGTGGTGGATCACTCAAGCCCACGACGAGCAGCAGGTCACAGGACACCCAGCAATCCCAGCTGCCAGGGTCCAAGTCCTTCCACCGGCCATGCCAGGGCCAGGGCCGTGTTGTAGGCTCTTGTGAAGCCGCACAGCCACGGCCCAAGCTAACACCGTCATTCCCACCTTATGGGCTCACAGAGGTGCTCTGCCCAGGGCTGTGGTTTCACCCAGACGTGTCCACCTCCAAAGGTAGCCTGGGCAGTGCTGGGTCAGGAGGTGGTGAGAGAGAAGCAGGGGGAACGCCTGGAGGGCCGCTTTCTGAGCAGTGAAGGGGCGCACCAGGTCCCAACAGCCTCTGCCCCTGGGGACAAACCACAGTGGGATTTTCCTGCTGAACTGTAGCCAGTGGTCTGAAGGCCAAGGGGGACCTAAGCCATCGTGTGAGGCTTCTGTTGACCATCCACAGAGGGCACCTCATTTGTAGAGCCAAAGAGAGGCCCTGTTAAGCGCCATCACCCGGGGTTCAAGAAGTAGCAGTCACCACTGACTTTGTACTTAAACCAAGGACTTGTGGCTCAGCTGGTAAAGAATCTGCCCACAATGCGGGAGACCTGGGTTCCATCCCTGGGTTGGGAAGATTCCCTTGGAGAGGGGAAAGGCTATCCACTCCAGCATTCTGGCCTGGAGAATTCCATGGACTACAGTCCATGGGGTCGCAAAGAGTTCGACACGACTGAGAGACTTCCACTTCACGTTCCTTTAAGCTTCATCTGTAACCAGGGACGGATAACAACAGCTCTTTCCAAGGCCCCGTGGGAGTGTAAGGAAAATGGAGAAGGGGAGGGGCATGGTGTCAGGCACTCAAGAGGCCGCAGCCAGGGGAGAATCAGGCCCCGAGTTCTGCCCCTTTTCCCGGGTCCGAGGGCGCCTGACTGGGAGGAAACACACTCACCGGGGCCACGAGCGAGGCAATGCCGCAGGCCAGGCCAGTGAGTAGGCGGCCTCCAAGTAGCATCCACAGGTTCTGAGCCGCGGTGATGACGGCGAAGCCGGCCACGAAGGGCAAGGCGCAGAGGAGGAGGCTCAGCTTGCGCCCCGCGCGGTCCAGGAGCCAGCCGCCCAGCACGCCCCCGGCCGCGGCGCCCAGGGTCACGATGGCCTGGGGGCGGGGCGACCGCCGGCTGAGGGAGGGGGCGCCGGGGGCCCGCGGCCCAACCTCGCCCTCCACCCCACCCTCAGCCGCTCAGGGGGCAGGGGAGATGGGCGACCCCTCTCAGGGGAGCCGGGACATACTCGGAGGAGGGTCTCCATGCCCGCCCGAAGCCAGGCAGCGCGGGGAGGGTGCCGGCACCCGTCTTAGGGGTGGGCGGTGGAAGGCCCCTGAAGGCAGGAGGGTGAGCCCAAGGCCTCACCCCGAACCAGGAGGCTGCATCTTCGTCGAGGTGCGGGGCCAGGGGCGCGGCGCGCCTCAGGCTCGGGATGGCCGGGGAGCTGTAGCCGAGGGCGAAGCCGAAGCTGAGCGGTCCCAGGGCAGCGGCGAAGGCAGCGAGGAAGACGAGGCGGCCGCGGGGAGCGCTGCGGAGACAGGGGCGGTCGGTGAGCAGCAAGGCCTGGGCGCAGCGGATGGAGTGAGGCGGCGCCAGCGGACCTGGGTTCCCCCTACTGCTCACCTGCCGCCGGGCGGCCGCAGGAGCGGCTGGGTCTCCTCTTGGTCCTCAGGCGTCATGACCGCGATCAACGCTTGCTTTGCGGGCTCTGACGCCTTGAACTGCCACGGGTCCCGCGAGTGCGGCCAGCACCGGCCTCTCAGGCCAGGGCAACCAACAGAAGGTGAGGAGCGGCTCTAGGCGGGGTAAGGGAGCAGCCAATGGGAACGAAAGGCGGGGTTAGCGTCTGCTCTAGGAGCCGCCCTTCAAGTGAAAGCGGACCAATGGAAGTAAAGAGCCGGAGGGCGTCGCTCACTGGCACCGCCTCCAGGACGGCCATCCAATGTATAGGCAGGGGAGGAGCTTGTATGTGGCGGGGGCTCACACAGCCACCCAATAGGAGGGTGATGCGAGCTCGAAGGCGGGGTCATCTAAGAAACCGCGACACAAACCGACCAGCTCAACATTCAGAAAACGAAGATCATGGCAAATGGTCCCATCACTTTATGGGAAATAGATGGGGAAACAGTAGAAACAGTGTCAGACTTTATTTTGGGGGCTCCCAAATCACTGCAGATGGTGACTGCAGCCATGAAATTAAAAGACGGTTACTCCTTGGAAGAAAAGTGATGACCAACCTAGATAGTATATTCAAAAGCAGAGACATTACTTTGCCGACTAAGGTCTGTCTAGTCAAGGCTATGGTTTTTCCTGTGGTCGTGTATGGATGTGAGAGTTGGACTGTGAAGAAGACTGAGCGCCGAAGAATTGATGCTTTTGAACTGTGGTGTTGGAGAAGACTCTTGAGGGTCCCTTGGACTGCAAGGAGATCCAGCCAGTCCATTCTGAAGGAGATCAACCCTGGGATTTCTTTGGAAGGAATGATGCTAAAGCTGAAACTCCAGTACTTTGGCCACCTCATGTGTAGAGTTGACTCATTGGAAAAGACTCTGATGCTGGGAGGGATTGGGGGCAGGAGGAGAAGGGGACGACCGAGGATGAGATGGCTGGATGGCATCACGGACTCGATGGACGTGGGTCTGGGTGAACTCCGGGAGAAGGTGATGGACAGGGAGGCCTGGCGTACTGCGATTCATGGGGTCAAGCGAGTGAACTGAACTGAAACCAACCAGTGAGAGTGGAGGGTGGGGATTGCTTTTGCGCCGGGAACCGCCTCTTAATCTAGCTTCCGCCAGTGCGGCTAGGAAGCCGAACGAAGGCGGAGCACAGGGGTCGCGTCCAGGACTGCCCTCCCTCTCTTTGCGAAGCCCCGCTGACCTCCCTGGGTAGGGTCTGCAGTAACTGCTCAGCGTTAACCTCTGCTCTGAGGCGTGGGCAGCTCTGCCCACCGAGAGGCGCAGGGTGGAAGGTCTCCAAACACCGGTTATGGACTGGTCTGTTCTCGGATCAGCTGTGTTGTTGGAGGCGTGGTCCTGGGCGCCGCAGTCCAACTCTTGTGCTTGTTAAGACTTGGAGTGAGGGCGGGAGAGCCCAGGTTGCTGACTGCTACGGAGCCGCAGACCGATGACGACCACGACCTTCGGGTACTGAGAACCCGTTTTGGGCGGGGTCCCCCATGCTGCATAGCTGTGACTGATCTGGGCCTAAATGTTGAGCCCCATGCTGCTAAGTCGCTTCAGTCGTGTCCGACTCTGTGAGCCCCATGGTCTCTGTTAAATTCCACTCACTTCACAGGTAATCCTGACTTTGGAATCTTCATCTTAATACTACACCTCCCAATTTTGAGTCCCCTGCGGATGTTAATAGCGTCTCTCTACGTGTGTGCACCCTGGTCACTGGTGGAGGTGAGTATGAAGTCAGGGTGCTGTAGAATGTGGTGACTTGTATGCCACATTCCCTGGGTGCAGGCAGCTGCGGTGGAGTGCTGTGTAATTCTGGCAAGAACCAGGACTAAGAGAGTAACAGGCTCAGCTTCTAATCCCTCTCTGGGCCTCTTTCTCTTCATCTCTAAGTGGAAATGATAGTATCTATCTTGCAGGAGGGTTTGTTGTAGGGGCAAAGTGAAAAGACCGAGTACATTCCAGATAACTCAAATATTAGGCAGTATAATTAGTGCAGTCACCAGATTGTATTATCTTTCAAGACATAGGCAATCACCCCTCGGTTCTTCCTCAGTGTCTTGTGCTCCAATCGTAAATTATTACAGCGCTAATCATTGCTTGTGATTCACCTGTCTACTTCTCTCCCTTCCCCAATGGACATGATCTTCTGCTCCAGACGGTGGGTACTGGATGTTTGCAGAAGGGATGGATGCTTCAGATTCCAAGGGCAAACTGCTGCTGCTAGACATTTTACTTTGCAGTTCAGCCTGAGGGGTATGCAGAGAGGCTTCTGTAGACAGGGTTATCCAGTGAGCCTAGCTAAGGCCAGCCAGCCCTCCAAGCTATGCGTGTGCACTAAGTCACTTAAGTTGTGTCCAACTCTTTCCAACCCCATGGACTGTAGCCCCCCAGGCTCCTCTGTCCATGGGATTCTTCAGGCAAGAATACTGGAGTGGCCGCCAAGCCACGAACCGTTGCAAACCTGCTCCTGCCCTCTGGCTGGTCATCTCCCTCCCCATGAGTGTGCAGCATTCACTTGGCCTTTGTAAGCAGACATTGCTGCCAGAGCAGGCTCCCGCCTTCCTTTTATAAGCCAAGTCCATCAAACTGTTTGGTGGTGCCCATCTCTTGCCCATTCTATATCCACTCCTCAGATCTGTGACTCTTGTCAAATCATGGGGTGGCTCTGATGCTGCCAGTCTCTTTGGAAGAATGGTCTAAATAGCCCTTGTTTTTTCAATTCCAGTCTGAGAAGCAAGAAACTTCAGGGGAAAGAAAAAGATGACAGGAAAAACACACATACAAGCTCATGAGGCTTACAAATTATTTTAACATGAAGAACACCAGCCAGATCCAGCTGACACAAGGCATTCAGCCTGGCTCTGTAGGGTGGACAGGGGACAGGGCACAGTTCTGGGGTCAGAGAAATCACAGGTTCAAATCACTGCCTCCTTTTGAACCTCAGTTTCCTTATTTGAAAAATAAAAATAGTAAAACCCAATCCACAAAGCTTTGGGTGAAGTCAAGATACAGCATGTAGTTGATCTTGTGTTTTCCCCTTTTATATGAAAAGGGCATAACCAAACACAGAAGAACAGGAGCGCTGAATGCCGCAGAGACTATGACGAGACTCCTTTGGTTATGGACCGCCCCCCGCCCGGGTACACTGAAGAAGCACTGTCTTTAGCACTCTGACCTCCTGCCTTCTGCTGAAGGGGACCAGGCAGCCCTCAGCTCAGATGTATCACGTGGGACTCTCTGAGCCACAGGCGGAGAGGAGAGCTCTCCCCACAGTGTGCAAGGCCCACAAGGAGGTAGGGTCCAAACTTCTGTGAGATCTATCAGATCGAGTCATGTCCAGCACAGACCTCTGCAGTAAGTGAGAAGACCTGCAGAAGAACTCCTCAGAGCCACTTCAACAGGGGAAACGATCTCAAGTTTCTTTTGATGGGTAATATTGGCAAGACGAGATATAATAAAATGGAATCTGTTAGACTAAAGCCAAAAGTAAGTTATCTTCTTTACACAGATTAAAAAGTTTACAATGTCAGTGAAACTCAGTTTTCCTCCTTTGATCTCCCCTGGCTAGATATCTCACTATTTCCTTCGAACTTGGCCAAACTCACATTTTCTTCTCACTTTGAGGATGGAGCAACAGAAGGTGGATACATGATAAGAGGAAGGCTACTCATTTGATTCATGTGAGAGACCAAAGCAGACCAGAACAGGAGGAGGGAATTTGAGAATGATAATTTTGAGGATGAAGTGTAACTGTTTCTAGGTTGTATGATTTCACAGTAACAATAAAACAAAACAAAATCTTGAGACTCTTAACAGGCTCCTATACCTTATTATTTTTTTGTGAGACAGAAGGAAAAAGAAGCAGGAGTTTCTAAGATCTAAAAATTTAGCTTTTCTCAAAAGTCTATAGGCAGGAATGCAGCTGGTTCCAATCACAGTGAACTGAAACAGCAACAGGGGCCAGAGGTGCAGAAAGAAAACTTATTTATAATAAATTTTTAAAGCAATGGCTTTTCTTTATCTCAATAAAAGAAACACATTATGTGACAAAACAAAACTGTAATGAAAAAATAACTTTTCCATCTAAGTATATAAAATATAAGAGAAGGTTGCAATAAATAAGAATGAATATTTTTGATTTATTCAAAGTTTCAATCTAAAACCTCAATGAAATCTACCGCCTTTATTACAAGGGGACTGATGGTTCCTGAACAGAAAGAAAGAAAGGTCAAGAAAGATGGCACCGGACATTGGAGAGTGACCCAAACAGGCCGAGGGTGCAGAAGGTTTGGTCCAATAGATCACACACAGGCTAAAAGCCACATTTTGTTGAGAAATGATGTCAGAACTGGCTAAAGAGTATAAACCTCTGTAAGAAAATTAAACATGGCGAACTCAATTGGGACTCTGTTTACTTCAAGTCAATAATGTCTTCATCCGAGAAAGCAGTGAGCTGAAAGGGGCAGCTGCCCCAGACGGGGCTGCCTTCTTGGTCGGCCACAGGGTCTGGGTCGGAGCTGGTCGACTGGTAACGGCCACTGGGATTGGCTTCGGAAGTGGAAGGACTTTCTAGGGAGCTCGATGTGATCCTAGAGGAGAGAAGTCACTGTGAATAGATCCTGGGGTGCACCACTGAGCTGGCTACTCTGTTTCCTGCTCCCCTAAATGCGAGAGCCTGTCTTTCCCACCCCCACCATTGTGAGGGAGAGGTGGGGGTGCAAGAGTGATGCCCACCCCAACAGAGCTTGTGTTCTGCAGGCAGCCTGTCCAACTTCCTGGGTTGTTATGGGTTTTAAAGGCCACTTATATGAGATACCCAGAATAGTCAAATTCATGGAGTCAGAAAGTACACTGGTAGATGCCAGGGGCTGGGGTAGGGGTATGGGTTGGGCAGATGGGGAATTAGTGGTTAATGGGGACAGAGTTGCAGTTTAGGAACGTGAAACATTCAGGAGACGGATGGTGGTGGAAGTTGCACAACAATGTGAATGTACTTGGTGCTGCTGAACTGTACAGTTAAATGTGGTTAAAATAGTATGTTTTATATTATCTGATTTTTACCACCATTAAAAAAAGGAAGAAAAAGGGAAAAAAGAAAGGTCAGTAGTGACACATATGTGTTTGTGAGGCAAACTGGGATAAACCCTCCCCTGGTTCCCCATGGCCTGAGGACAAGGCTGAAACACCTGACCACAGGCCCACAGACCCCACCCTGCTGACCCCTCTGGCCTCCTCCCAGCCCCTCATTGCCCTCTATTTTCTCTCTACTCTCGACACCTGCAAAACCAGTTTGACCAAATTCAGGGAGTTCCTCTGTTCACCAAGGACTCACTGTAGCCTGTAAAAGCCCGCGGTCCAGCATCTGCTTGTTCTTGACCTCACCTCCTTGTCTGTGCTCAAGCTGACCCACTCACTTCCTTCTCTCTCTCTTCAGGACTTTTTCCCCCTGCCTGTTACGCTGCCGGAAGGGCTGTTCCCCCAGCTCCTCATTCAGAGCTCAGCTCCATGCCACTTCCTCCAAGAAGCCTTCCTTGACTCCCAGCTCCCACCTTAAGTAGACTTTTTATCCACCCCAGCCCCATCACTTTGTTTTAAACTTCCTTGCAGTTCTGGTCACTAATGGAAGTGATAGCAATTGCTTACTTGTTCACGGGTTTATTGTGTGTTTCTCCACACTGAAATGTAAAGTCCATGAGGGTAGCAGCCTGGTCACATGGTAGGAGCTCAGTGAAAGTGTTAGATTAAAGCCTGAGTGAGTGCCTTCCTCTCTGGGCCAGGCTAATGGTTGCTTGATTTATGAGACTTGGCTCAGCCTTTCCTGATGTTTGGGACCCCCCCTACCCCAAGCATGGAATGGATGGCACACCTCATTCTTCTGTATCACCTGCTGCCCTGGAATGCTATAATTCTCTATAATTCCGGGGAAGGTTGGCCTTCCTCACCAGCCTGTGAGCCCCTGAAGTTCAGCTCCATGTCCCCAGCTCAGTGCCAGGTGCTCTAAGAGTGTGTGTTGCATGAATGAATGGAACTGTTCAGGGAAGCACACTGACTGAAACTGCCCACCCTGGCCAGGCACCATAGTAACCATTTGCATGAGTTGCTTTATGACAGGAGATCCTGATAAGGAATATGGAACTAATAAGCCACCACCAACCGGAAGAGTTCGGGAAAGATCTAAGGGAGACACCGCCTGACCATCTACTTCCCAGAATCCCTCTCACTAGCATCCATCTTGGCTGAGCGATGCGCGCACCATCAGGAAAGACTCTGAATTAGAATGATTGGCCAAAGACCACCCGGAAACTAATCCTATCACCATAAAACCCGAGACTGCGAGCCACGCAGCAGAGCAGTTCTCCTAGGTTCCCTTACCCTATGCTCTCCACCCGGGTGCCCTTTACCAATAAAATCTCTTGCTTTGTCAGCACATGTGTCTCCTCAGACAATTCATTTCTGAGTGTTAGATAAGAGCCCAGTTTCGGGCCCTGGAAGGGGTCCTCCTTCCTGCAACAGAACCTGGACACATGCCCCCTTGGCCTCCACAGAGAAGCAGGCAAGGTGTTTTATGAGGGACACAGAGAACCTCAGGGGACAAATCAGTGGGATTCAACAAATATTCATAGATGTGTGATACTGAATGGCCATCCAGAAAGGATCCACCAGAAGTACTGGAGAGCACTTTTGTTTTAAAAAAGTCTCTGTCAACTTGGTGAGCAAAAGAAGTCTCTGTATTTCAGTGTGCATTTGTTGGGTTGCTAGTGAGATTGCCCCTTTGCCTGGGCCCCTTCCTGGCAGGCTGTGCTCTCTGGGGGTCCTCAGAGAGGAGCTGGCCACTGACCCTCTGCTGTGGCTGGCCCAAGGGGCTGGCCCATGCACCGTCACTCAGCAGAAGGGGCCTTGTGGCTGTCCTGTGACTTGAGGGGCCACCACCCTGAGCATGGGCTACGTCCCACTTTACCTGTCACTGCTAGTGGACCGCACTGTCCCTGGCTTGGGGCCTCCTTGGTTTTCTTCCAGCCGCTTCCGGGCCTTTGACTTGGGCTTTGGTGCTCCTTCTGACCTGGATCCACTGTCATCAGAGAGGCCTGGATAGCAGGGGAGAATCACAGGTCAGAGGGTCATTACCATCGGACTGCCAAGAGACAGGAAATGCCCTTTTTCTCCTGGTTGGGTATTGGTACACTACGGGGATGGAGGCAGGAAGAACAATGATAAAAGTCTGTATTTGTAAATAATTGATTTTCTCGTTGTCTTGTTGGTAGAAGGTCTTTTGTTTCTGATTGGAACGAATATATGTATTGGGAAAAAATGACTCAGAAGAGTTTAATGAAGGAAAGAAAATCTACAGTCCTACCACTGGAAATTGTAATTTGTCAACTCAGAGGTCCAATTTCTGAAAAGCACAGTGGTTTATACAATAGTTGGCAAGATCAAGCTTTCTTAGGGAATAATGGGTTAAAAATAACAATACATACATTTGAAAAGCTCAGTGAGAGGGACCAACTTCAAGAGCCAACTGATTTTGCCAATGTCAAGGTTGCCCTCTCAGGGGGTCTGAATCCCCTTCTCCAGTTGGTCAGGAAGCGTGACTGGAGCACAGGCGTGTGTCCTTGTAGTTTTACACCATGCAGATGCCAACTCAAGTTTTAAACCAGTTCTTATTGGTTTGCCATCACGCCTCCAGTTTTCCTCATTTTGTTTTCATAACTCTGAACAAAAACCTTTACAACAGTCTAGCCTCTTCACGATTATCATGGTGCTCTTTGTGTCTCTGGTCTGGTCTCTCAGCTGTGAACTGAGAGGAGGGCATAGCAGGGACCTAACATTGCTCCCATCCCCAAAGACCTGCCCCCTGGCCCAGGGGCTTCGAGAAGGGATGACTGAACTGCACCACAAACATGCAAAAAAGGGAACAAAAATATGCAGAAAATCCCAGACAGATTTACACTTTGGATATACAAGTATGAAATGTTACCTGAGAGCTGGCAGCTATAAGCCTTTCTAGACACTTTTCTAGGATCATACCTATTTAGATTATTTATATTTAAAAAATTGTTATCAGACTAGACAGACTGTTTTACAAACTGCCTCCCCACCTGCCCTTCATATGGTTTGCGCACTTTCTATACCAATAAATCTAGATTGACACATCACTGTTGTTGGGTAGACTGTACAATATTCCTTGGTGTGGGTGCAAGTTTATAATTTCTTTATAAATCCCTTATGATAGGGCTCTTTGCATTTGAGGATAATTAATATCCACAAATGGGCTTCCCAAGTGGCACGGTGGTAAAGAATCCCCCCTGCCAACGCAGGAGACGCAGGTTTAATCCCTGGGTTGGGATGATTCCCTTGGGGAGGAAACGGCAGCCTGCTCCAGTACTTTTACCTGGAAAATTCCATGGACACAAGAGCCTGGTGGGCTACAGTCCATGGGGTCACAAAAAGTCAGACATGACAAAGCACAACCAATATGCGCAGATAAAATCAGCAGGTATCTTTACAAACATCACAAACACGAGAATGGACAGCCATTACCCAGCAGCTCCCTGCGGGTCCTGCTCGCTATTTCTTTGATCTCCATGCGGGACAGGGACAAGGAGTGAGTGACGGGAATGGCCGCAATGCCAATGCCGATGGAGGTGGGTGGGGTGATGACCTTGGAGACTAAGGGCGATTTCAGAGGCCGCTCGATGCTTCTGCCCACCAGGTTTCTGAGTGGAATCTTGTACAGATTTTTGGACTGAATTTCACCTGAAATAAGGGTTCAAAAAGAACATTATAACTTTAAGAAGAGCTCATGTTATTCATGAGAGAATATTTCCTGGTTCCTCAACATAATTAGCATGAAAGAAGAATTTATGTCACAGGCTGACCTCCCCCCCCATTTCGTTAGGGGCAATAAAGTGGTGGCACCTGCCGGCTCTGTCTTCTAATGGCATCCTGTTCATGGGTGAACGGGACAAAACACACCCACTCCTGGTTATGCGTGGGCAGGAGGAAGGAGGCGACAAGAAAGGCACAGCTGTCCTGCTCGGGAACTCTGAGCTCTCCTGGCAGCGAGCCATATAGACGACTCATATGGTGAGAAGTTAGGAAAAGCCTGAGGCAGTAACCACAGCAAAGGTCTGCGGGGTTCAAGGGTGAAGCCAGACAGAGTGAAAGCTGGGTGCTGAGTAACATGTGGGTTTTATGATGATATCCTTTTAGCTATGAAATTCTATTATATCCTTAACATTCCTGAAGGGAAGATAACTTGCTGGGGCCAACTGCAGTCTCGCTAACCCTCAGCTTCCTTCTCCCCTTTGAAACAAGTGTTTTCATAATGGGAATTGTTTGGGGGTGGCGATTAGCACAAGGTTTCTTAAGAAGGCAACCACACTGAAGTTTTTTTGTGGCTTCAAATAGCGGTTCCTTCAGCAGTAATCACATGTCAGTATTTGACAACGAACTACAGGGGCTTCCCTCGTGGCTCAGACAGCAAAGAATCTGCCTGCAATGCAGGAGACTTGGGTTCAATCCCTGGGTCGGGAAGATTCCCTGGAGACAGGAATGGCAACCCACTGCAGTATTCTTGCCTGGAGAATTCCATGGACAGAGAAGCCTGGCAGGCTATGGTCTATGGGGTTGCAAAGAGTCAGACATGACTAAGCTACTAACACTTTCACCTTTCAGAGAAATCAGAACGGATCAAAAATGTCTATCATAAGACAGTAAAAACTGGACTTCACCTTCCCCCAGGGAAGAAGGAAACACTGGAGTATCTCGGCCTGGGGGTGTCTGAGGAGAACTGTGGGCACTGGCCCCCTTGGAGCTGCCTCCGGACGAGACCTCGTTCGCTGATGCGGTTGCTGCGAAGTAGATATCCGACTGGAGAGAAAGAGAAGGCGTTACTGAGCTGTGTAGTTTTAAGGGCCCTGCCCCCACCGGCCCTCCTGTCATCACTGGACAGACCCCCAGCTGTCCCATGGGGTCTGCAGTGCAGGAAGAAGCCAGGGAGGCGGCTGCCAGCTCTGGGCTCAGAAGGCTCCTGAGAGCTCAGTCCTCCTACTTCTTATATACTGGTTGACACACAATAGAAAAGAGCCAATTTCCTACACGCCTTCCATAAATACAGACACAATGCACTTCCTTGAAAGGGAGCTTGAGCACCAGAGGTTAGAACTGGGGAAGGTTTGGAATCTAGTCAGGTCTATGTCCCGGGTGGGGACGTGGGTCCTCACTCACAATTCAGCAAATACTCAAGCCCACCCACGATGGGCCGGCTTTGGGGCAATGGCGCTGGTGTGTGGCTGGTGGTGGGCGGCTCCTGTGGACTCAGGGCGCTGAGGGCGCTGAGTTTCAGGGATCTTGCAAGCTGGCTGCTAAACACGGCCATTATTCAACTTAAATTGTGTTAAAAGAACAAAGGAACTAAATATCAAAATTCAACCATTCCTCATTATTTTACTACATTGACAATTCTCCATATTCTTGAGGTAATTTATATAGTGTCTGTGTGTGTGTGTGAGGGGGAGATTGTGTAATAGCGGCTCCGAATGCTGTGTGCTGAGGTGTCACACGGGAAGCTTGAGATCAGTCATGGTGGGACTATTTACACTGTGGAAATTAGCAAATGCTATAAATCAGAGGTTGATTTTTTATTTTGTTGATGGTCTGGAATTAAAGTGATGGAGAAAACATTAATAATGGAGATTAAAATTAAAAGAATATTGTCCAGTGCTGAAATTGAAAGAAGTTTTAGTTTAATAATTTGTATGAGGGTGAAAAATAGTTTAATAGATCACATGTCAGATTTAATGACAACAAACTTGGAAAAAGAATGAACGGGTTGAGATATAATTCCAACTGTAAAATAGTGGTTGAACTGCAGCCAGCGGTTGGCTATGAATAAAGGAAAATCAGTGAAAATTAAAAGAGTGGGACACGACTGAGTGACTAATTCTTGCTTTTTCTTAGTGAAAACAAAAGTGTTTTATGAGAGCCAATTGACTAAATGGACTTTGAGATAAAAAGCATTGTATATTTTATTATTAGTTACAAATCATAAGCTATTTATATTTTTATAATCAGTAAAATTTATTTTTAAATTTTAAAACATTTTTCATCAGAGGCTTGCTCTACAATGTTGTATTGGTTTCTGCTGTACAACAATGTGAATCGGCCATAGGCATATACTGGCCCCTCCTTCCTGAGCCTTCCTCCCACCCTCCCCCATCCCACCTTCTAGGTCATCACAGAGCGCCAGGCTGAGCTCCCTGTGCCATACAGCACCTTCCCACTGGCCAGCTGTGTTTCACATGGTACCGTATACAACTCGGTGCTACTCTCTCACTTCATCCTGCCCTGCCCTTCCTCTGCTGTGTACACAAAGCTGTTCTCTAAGTCTGCTCTATGCTGTTCCCTATGTCTGCCCTATGCTGTTCCCTATTCCTGCCCTGCAAATAGGTTCATTAGTACCATTTTTCTAGATCCCATATATAGGTGTTAATATACGATATTATTAGTAAAATTTATAATCAACTGATGTCCATATATATATGAATGTGTGTATATACGCATACCCATTTTCCAAAGATTATTGATTACACACTTACCAGCACTCTACTGGTACTACGTTAGTGCATAAGATGCTAGGGTCTGTCCTTACAGAACTGTCAGTGTGGGGGTGGGGAGTACGCAGCCTCCCACCATCAAATGTGATGCCCTTTAGGATGGAGCACCGGCTGGCTTGGCAAGGCCATGGAGAGGGTGTGGGACTGACCCGGAGGAGGGAATCAGAACAAGACCCGGTGGGTTATGCGCCTGCGGTAGAAGACACCTGGGAAGATCTTTGTTCCTGCATCCCTCAGTTTTGCTCACATTGTCACTGGGCATGAATCTGTCCATCAGTCATAGTATGCGGGACACAAGTTCAAACTGAAGACAGACAGCAGCAAAGGAAGAAAGCACTACCTCAAGCTCTTAACTGTTCTAGCCTCGGACTGTCCTTCTGTGACCAGCGGCCCAGGCTCACATGGAGGACTTCCGTTTCCGGCTACGCGCTGCTCCCCTGCCGCCACCAGCAGGTGCTAAGGAGGGGTGTTTTGCAGCCCAGAGTGTTTTGAACCCATACCGGAAAACTCAACCTAGGACTGTTTCCAGCTCTCTCATCTCCACACACGTGTGGTGGTGTCAGCATCAGTCTCGCCACGAAGGTGTCCTGGCCCGCCTGAGACCTCGTGGTGCTGGGGCACCCGAAGCCCCTCAGACAGAAATAAACCCCAGCTCTACTCACCCTAGAGGCCACGAGCTGTAGCTGAGGCACGACGGCCGTGTGGACCAGGTTCCCGTTCACCACCAGGCGGATCTCCATGGAGTCGGTGGTGAAGGCCAGCAGGTAGGGGAACGCACAGACTGCAAGGCAGCGGGGCGTCAGCGCCCAGCCCAGGCTGCGGCTGGGGCGCTGCTGGGGCCCTCTCACACCCACCTCGCTTCTCTCCCCTTCCTCTGCTGCGTCTCTTCCTTCGGGGGCGCATGGTCCTTAGTTCTAAGAAAGCCTCCCTCAGCCGCCCAGCGCCTGCCCGTGGAGGAGGGCACTGTCCCGGCTTCTCCCGCGTTCCTCCCCCACTACAGTTCCCCACCTCATCTTCCGGGCACACTGCCCATCCGGGTCCCCAAGACCTTCCCCCTGTGGTCCAGACACGCCCTCTCCTGCCCATGTGCCTTCTGTCCAGGAACCTGGCCTTTACTCCTTCATTCCCTGTCCCTGAGTCACCCTCCCCCTACGCTCCTCCTGTCTGTGTGTCTGGGCAGGGGCTGCATCCTGTTCCTGCTCTCCTGGTTTCACCTGTGACTCTTCCTACCGCTCCCACATCTCTAGCCTTGATCTGTCCAGTGGGTCCTTAGTGCCGTGGCTCAGACCTGAGACCCATTTCTAACCCTCCCCTCTCTGTCTTACCATAACTAATCTGCACCCAAGCCATCCGGTCCTCCCAGTACCTGGCTCCATCCCTCTGCTCTTCAGTTAAAACTCTATCATGTTTACCTATCAACAAATGCTTTTGAGGACAATGATGTTAATATATGTGGCTCTGATCTGACTCTTGCCAGGCAGATTGCCCAGCTGTGGATCCTGAACCACAGTAACGAAGCACCACCAAAGCACGTCCTGACCTTTCAGTGGCAGGTCAAGTACCAGAGTTTCTGTGACTCTAGACTTTCAAGCTTCAGAATGTGTAAGAAGGCTGCTGAGTGCATTATGCTTCTCTCCCAAGTCAGTCAGAGGTTCAAGGATGGAATCTTTCTAAATTCTCATATTTTAGAAGTCAGAAAGTGAGGCCCAGAAATGAAAGGATACTGCAAGATACCCAAGTACTGAAAACAGATATTTAATTGCTCGCAAAGGCTCACATCCTCAGGCACTGAGGAGACCTGGGAGGAACAATGGGAGACAACAGTCCCGAAGGGGAGCAAAATGAAGAACAGTTAAAGAAGACTGTTTATATTCATTATACTCAGAGAATTCATGGAAAATTTAGTGGTAAGCCAGCGCTTACATAGGATGGAACAGTTCAGATGTGTCTTTCTGGGGGCAGACCATGATGACAAAAGGTTTCCTTACCAATCGCACAGGGAGCCTGGTTCCAACAGAACTGGAAATCTGACGCAGAGGGTTGAACCAAAAAGGAGCCACCATTAAACGGGCAAACCTTTTTGTAGATGCAACTGTCTGCAACGAAACAACAGCGACTTATTTTTGGTGGAGGCGACACTCAGGCAACTGTAATCAGATAAATGAGACACAGGCCACAAGAAGAGCATCCTATCTGTTCTGAAAGCCAGCACAACCACTGCCATGCTGCCAGATTCTCAGGGGCAGAAGGCAGGCAGAGCCAGAGTAATATGTCGTCATAGCTGCCATTTTTTGGAGAATTTACTATGTGCCAGGTGCCAAGATTTAAAACATTTTCCCCTTTAACCTGTACAAACTTATGAAGTAGATGCTGTTATTACGCTCATTTTGCAGATGAGAGAATCAAGGCAAGGGGCGGTGAAGTAGCTTGTTCATGGCCGCACAAGTCCTGCATGGGGGACAGTACTGGTTGGTTTGCAGACAAGAAGGGGCACTTGATGGCACCCCTAGATGGAAGAAGCTCTCCTACAGGGGATCATTCCCCAAACCTCACTCAGCAGGACATGTGAGGTGGGACTCATACACTCCCTGCAACATTTTATAATGAAAACTTGAAGCCATATGCCTGTATCACCTTTGTGAGCCTGAGCCAGCATTAAAGTAAGGCCAGGTTAACTCAGTTATCAGGTTCTTGGCCCGCTCTGAGCTCTAAACACAAGTCCAGGTGGTTCAGACCCTTGTAGAGTGAAAAAGTTTACCAAGAAACCAATTCAGTTCAGTTGCTCAGTCATGTCCAACTCTTTGTGATCCCATGGACTGCAGCATGCCAGGCCTCCCTGTCCACCACCAACTCCTGGAGCTTGCTCAAACTCATGTCCGTCCAGTCAGTGATGCCATCCAACCATCTCATCCTCTGCCGTCCCCTTCTCCTGCCTTCAATCTTTCCCAGTATCAGAGTCTTTTCAAATGAGTCAGTTTGCCGCACCAGGCGGCCAAAGGATTGGAGTTTCAGCTTCAGCATCAGTCCTTCCAATGAATATTCAGGACTGATTTCCTTTAGGATAGACTGGGTGGATCTCCCTGCAGTTTGAGGTACTCTCAAGAGTCTTCTCCAACACCACAGTTCAAAAGCATCAATTCTTCAGCTCTCAGCTTTTTTTATGGTCCAACGCTCACATCCACACAAACGGAAAAACAAAGGCCCCTTTTATTGCAAAAGCCTGCCACGTTTTAGCCATGCAAACTAGTTTTTCAATTATTTTTAAAAACAGCTTTACTGAGATATAATTTATATACCATAAACTCATCCATTTTAAGCATTCAAGTCAATGAACTGTAGTCTGTTTATAGAGTTAAATAACATCACCGCAATCTGATTTGATAACATTTTCATCACCCTAATGAGAAACCTTGGGCCCATGAAGCAGTCTCTCCCTGTTCCTAGCGTCAGAATTGACAGCTGTGGCCCCTCTGTGAGAGGGGAGAGGTCACAGAGCCAGAGCTGCTGCGGAGGCCTGCAGTGTGGGGCCAGGCTGGGGCGGTGGCCGAGGCCATCTGAAGTCCTGCCTGTCTATCCCCTGGAGCGTCCTGCAGGGCTCAAGCGGAGAAGGCAATGGCACCCCACTCCAGTACTCTTGCCTGGAAAATCCCATGTGTGGAGGAGCCTGGAAGGCTGCAGTCCATGGGGTCACTAAGAGTCAGACATGACTGAGCAACTTCACTTTCACTTTTCACTTTCATGCACATGAAAGGAAATGGTAACCCACTCCAGTGTTCTTACCTGGAGAATCCCAGGGACTGGGGAGCCTGGTGGGCTGCTGTCTATGGGGTCAGATACGACTGAAGCAACTTAGCAGCAGCAGCGGCAGCAGCAGGGCCCAGGGGCTCCTTTGATGAAACCCTTGTGCCTTGTAAAGCAGTTTCCTTATGCTGTTTTATCATAGTTCTTCTAACAGAGTGAGTGATTAGGACAGAAATTCTTATCAGGGTCAGTTATTGCTTTTGCTACAGCGGACTCACTAGGGGAGGAAAAGAAACCTCACTCTCAAAGACCTTGCTCCTGAGAAAACAAGTGCCCACGAAGGACGCCCAGGTCTCCCAGCAGTGCCCCAGACCTGCTGGGCTCACCTGAGGTTGGCTCACGCCTCTCCCCTCTGTCTTATTTTCCTTTCTCCAGCGTATCTTTCCCAACAGCCTTATGCATGCTGTTTATTCTACATTTTAGAAAACAAAACCCTTTGCCCTCTCTTCCTCCTCTAGCTGCTGCAACCTTCCTTATTCTTTTCCCTTAAAGCAAAATTCTTTGAAAGGCTTGTCTGGACTCCCCAGCTCCACTTCCTCTTTCCCAAGCTCTCCTGACCTGTGCAATCAGGCTTTTGTCCCAGCCCCTGCCTGCCTCACAGGTGGTCACACAGGCCTGGAGGAGGTGACTGGACTGCAGTCCAGAGGTCCTGTCTCCCCCTTTTCCAATGGGATCCGCCCCAGGGAAGTAGAGGGGTCTCCCTCCCAGTGATGAGAGCTGGTGGTCTCACACCAGCAGGTCTCTAATTCAAAAAAGAAGCCAAGAGTGTTTCCTGAACTCCAGAGCTTGCAGCCCGTTCACACCCGTGCACGGGCACCCATGCACGGCTGGGCCCAGAAGGGTGAGCTCACGGCATCCCTGGCAGTGCCTTCCACTGTTGTGTCTCCAGAGCCTGACACAGCCTGGCACAGAGAGGGCCATCCCTTGTAGTTAAATGGGCCCTGAATGGGGATGAGGGGGACAGGAGTCTAAGAAAGTCACTGCCCTGGAAGCAGCTCAGTCTATGACCTTCCCTGCTTTGACCTTCCCCATCCAGCTGGTGAAGAACAGTATGTAGATTTTAGTTTTAAAACAAATTTCTCTGAAGAAAAGTCCCTTTTGGCACGTGCAAACATTTTTAACTTATCTGAGAGAAAAATTTATGTATAGAAAACTCTGGGTTTCTGGAAGTTATATTTTAGAAAGAAGCAGACTTATAAAAATCAGCTTCAAACTTGGGGAAAACAATCTCCTTCCACAGCTCTTGGCTGGAAAGGGCCTTTCCTGTGGGTGTCAGTGACCAAGACAAGAACGTGGACTGAGATGAGCAGATGGGTGTGCACTGTGTGGGGGACGAGTTATAGAAGTCAGCTGGTCCCTGGATCCCCAGGTACCTGCCAACCTGCCGAGAGAAAGAGGGAGATGGAAACTGAAAGCCAGATGCCTGACCCAAAGCAACAGGAGGAAGTGGCGAGGTCTGGGGAGACTGAGTTAGGTCTGGGGACCCCCCTGGGATTGCCAAGGCCTGACCCACGTGAGGTCAAAGATCATCTTCTGATGGCCGGTGGGTCTGTGAGAACAGATACATGCTGATCACATCCTGAGATGAAACCAGGGCCTGTAGCCAGGAGGTGATCAAAGCCTGAGGAGGTGGAACTTTTAAGGGGCTCCAGGAGCCAGAGGCCCAGTGTGGGACCACCCCCTTAAATCCTACCCCCCACCTCAGCACTGCCAGCTGACTCGGCTTCTAATTTTGTGTAGAGAGCTTGCCATCCACATCGTTTCCATGACCCTCTTTCATTTTGGGACTCACGTTCATGGTCTAAAACTTGCTCTCTTTCTGTTTTTCTTTACCACCTAAAATCACCCCAGTTGAGCAGCTGGAAGAAAGAAGTATTAATATCTATATCAGTTTTTAAAGCCATAAGTTTTTCAAATAGGTTTTTCAATAAACTAAAAAGACCACACTTTAAAGAGATGAACATCTTACAGAAGTGGCCGCACACAGGTGCGCGCCTACTCTCTGTGTCCCTGGAGACCTGGGGCAGAGGGTGGTAGCAGCTGCAGCAGCCCAGCCCTCTGAGTGCTGGCAGCTGGGCAGCAAGGATCCACGCCAGAGCACATGGCCTCTTGCTGTCACCCTAGGTGTGGCCCTTCTCATCAGATGGGCCAGAAAGACCTGCTGTTTTGAGGAGGGTTTTGACAGACCTGTGGATGAAATATCCTAAAAGAGCGATTTATTTGGTGAAGTTCTTTGCTGATTCCCCATAAATCTTGAATTTTGAAAGAGGAAGTTTACCCAATAAATTTCTCTATGGAAAATTACCATTCTTACTAATCAAAGATTAGTAAGATTAATTAATCATTGTATCTACATTAATTATTAATACATTAATTAATCAATGTATCTGCCCCATGTGCTATAACCAGCATCACCACTCAAAACTGATACAATTCTAGGCTGAAAAAAAGGTTTTATTTAGTTAGACTGCATAGCCTGGATCCAAGAAAATATCTCACTATCTTTAGCTTTAAAAAGATCCTTTTTTATTGTGGTATCACATTAGCTTTTGAAAAGCTGCAAATCCTTAAGTCCTATTTGATATCTTTGGTCTGCCTGAAACCCATCTGCCACCTGACCCAAACTAATCCAGCTGAGGCCAGGCATGCCAGGCTGAGGCTGATTTCATTAACATCTGAGAAATAGCAAAAAGGGGAAGAGTAACTGTCAGGGCACTGGAGTCAAGAGGGCCCCAAATGTCAAGAGAACCTGGGCTCTGACGTTTGAGAAAGTCTGTTCACCGCTCAGGTGCCTTATCTCCAGGTGACAGATAGTAACAGAAACTGGGTTTTTTTTTGGACTCCGAAATCACTGCAGATGGTGACTGCAGCATGAAATTAAAAGACGCTTGCTCCTTGGAGGAAAAGCTATGATCAACTTAGACAGCATATTAAAAAGCAGAGACATTACTTTGCCAACAAAGGTCCATCTAGTCAAAGCTATGGTTTTGCCAGTAGTCATGTATGGATGTGAGAGTTGGACTATAAAGAAAGCTGAGCGCTGAAGAATTGATGCTTTTGAACTGTGGTGTTGGAGAAGACTCTTGAGAGTCCCTTGGACAGCAAGGAGATCCAACCAGTCAGTTCTAAAGGAAATCAGTCCTGAATATTCATTGGAAGGACTGATGCTGAAGCTGAAGCTCCAATCCTTTGGCCACCTAATCTGAAGAACTGACTCACTAGAAAAGACCCTGATGCTGGGAAAGATTGAAGGCAGGAGGAGAAGGGGATGACAGAGGATGAGATGGTTGGATGACATCACTGACTTGATGGACATGAGTCTGATAAGCTCCAGGAGTTGGTGATGGACAGGGAGGCCTGGTGTGCTGTAGTCCATGGAGTTGAAAAGAGTCGGACGTGACTGAGCGACTGAAATGAACTGATCAGAAACTGAGAAGTCGGTGAGCAGTGGCTGGGGCTGATGGAGCCCAGCGCGGGGCACATGATAGGGGTTCCCTAGATGGAAGCCCCACACATCCCAGAGACACCCCAAAGCGACTGCTGTACCATCTCACTGAGAGGTCTGGGTATTGGGAGATCCAGGTGGGAAGGCAATTTTTAGCTGCACCCTGGAGTGCAGTTAAGGATCCAGGAACAATGCACCAGATAAACCTAAAGCTAAGTCCCTGTACATTGTCCAGAAAGAAAAAAACAACAGTGGATTTTAGCAGGTGGCGATCAAAACACATCCCTTACTTACAGTTGTAACACAGGAGCAGACCGGCTTCCCCGTCTTCGTACACATCAATAGCTGCAACGAAATTAACCTGCAATGAGAATGGGCAATGGTAGTGGGCAGGCTGGACACTGACACTAGGAAAAGACGTTCTCAAGTTTCTGTAAACTCAGGCATGACCGCAGTCCATGGTGTGGACTTTCTCATCATCTTTTCAAACCCTTTAAGAAGCTCTATAGGGGAGAGCTCTCTCTATTGGCAGGCCTCCCATTTATACAGCAGGCTCCAGTCCACCAAGCTTTTCTCGCCAGTTATTCCTTTCACTTCCACATCAACCCTGGAAAGTAGATGGGATTGCATCCATTTTACAGATGAGGAAAGTGAGGCTTAGAGAGGTGGAGTCACTCTAGTCCCTCAGTGAGGAGGTGCTCCAGCCAGGATCTCTACCAGGTCCCTGGTTCTTTTCCAACCTCAACACCTTTGCCCTTCAGCCACACTGCCTCCTGCCTCAAACACGGTCTCTGAATCTCCAGATCACCAGGTCTGCACTTCTTTTCTCCCTTTTCTACTTCTTTCACTTCCTGGGAGGCGGCTTGACAAGATGCAGAGGGTGTTGGAAGCCCCAGCTCTGTGGCTTTGGTGAGCCTCTGTTTCTGCTTTTGAGAAGATGGTTCTCAAGCTTCAGTCAAAACTCCAAGCCTCTAAAAATTTCTTCTTTCGCTGCCTCACTTGTCTTCTCAGCCTTCAGTACCACCAGGGACGCTGCCCTCTCTTAAGCTCCAAGAAGGTTTCCTTCTCTCCAGACTCTGACCATGGCTCATCTCTCCATCCATATCTGCACAACCTCTGACAGGGGACAGCTCCTCCCTCTGGCTTCTCTTCCATTTCAGATTCTTCTTCCATTTATTGGCTCTTCTCTCATTTAGAAAAAGCCCCAGCTTGATAGTTTTGGATTTTACTCTGCTCAAAATCTCTAAATCTACAACCTCAGGCACACATTCTGAGCTCCAGCCCAGGTTCCTAAGTCTTTTGTTCTCTCAAATGCAGTAGGTTGAGAAGAACTCAAGGGGCTGGGTGGGGGAGCAGACAGGAGCAGGTCAGACAGCCCTCAGTTGCCAGCACCACTTGCTGCCTCTTGTGGTTTGTGGTAAACGGCCCTCTGGCCCCAGGTCTCCATCTGTAAACTGGTGTAACAATAATCCTGACACTGCTGGACTGTCATGAAAATTCCATGAAACAAGGCAAACATTGATGCACAGGGCCTGACACAATCAGCATTCCACGGAGGTCTCACATGACAGTTTCCTTTCAAGCCTCCTCCTTTCTTTTAGCAGAGCTACCCTCAAAGTCTTGGAGGGGTTCCTTTCTCACCCAAGTCCAGAGTATCCTCTTCCTCATCTCACCCCTGCTGCACCCTGGGCTCGGCCCCACCTCTGGACTCCTCCCCACCTCCAGGCGCGGCCATTGTCTCCCTCTAGCTCGGCTCTCTCCAGCCCCTTCCAGCCTCTGGGCTTCCCCATTTCCCAACCCAGGCCCTCTGCCCAGCTGGCCCTCACTGCTCTCACCCAAACACAGCCTTCTCCTCTAATCAGTCTGGCATTGTACGAGTCATCATTAAACACACAGAAATGAAAGGACAGGGTCTCACCCCTCGACAAAATGTCAGAAAAGCTTACAAGTACATAAAATAAGTTATAGTAGAGCCCATACCATAACCATGAGTTGCGGAGGCTCTGTAGGGGTGGGAGACAGTGAGTCCTAGAGGTCAAGGGTGTTGATTCTAGGGTCAGAAGGACCTGGGAGTCAAATGCCAAATACTTCCTCTGCTGCTATGTGTCACAGCCTCTGTTTTAATTATCTACAGGGAGTGCACTGCCGTCTCAGGTTCACTTGCTTGCTGGCACTCTCCTCCATGCTGGGCCCTCAGCTCTACGAAGCAGTGGCCTCGCTCCGCTATGTGACCCCCTCAGTCCCTGGATCAGGACCTGTCAAGTACCAGGAGCAGAGGGCATGCTACCTAGAGGCACGACCATGTTAAATGAAATGCCAGCCCTGCCACCCGAGAGCAGTGGGCACGTGGTCAGGGGTTTAACCTCACGGAACTTCAGGGTCTTCATCTGTAAAATGAGAGAGGCTGGAACATCTGCCTCTACGGGGCTGAGGGTTCCAGGAGGTCACACAGGGCCCAGTAAATGCTCTATAAATGTCAGCTGCTGGCATGACTTGGCTCTGGAATCTGCACCACTGGGGCGTATCATGGGAGGGAACAGCCCTCGGGCCCCTAGAGGGAACCCTCTGTCCGTCCCCAGCACTCTGACTTGAATCACTTCCTCCTTGGTGTCCCCAGACTTGTCAGATGACACTGATGTCAACCAGTGGCTTCCAGCCCTCGTGGGTGCTGTTGTGTCTGCTCTGCACTTTCTGAGGGAGCGGCCAAGCACCACCAGCTGTGTAACCTGGACCTGCTCTCCTCTTCGGGCTGTTACGGGGCTGTGGCTGCCACATGCTGGGTTTGAGGGCACAGTCCTGGGAGGCAGGCAGTCTGGGCTCAAGTCCTGCCTCTGCTACTTACTGGCTGTGTGCTTGGGGTAAATAAGTGACTTCTTTCTGAGCCTCAGCCTCTTTTTCCGCAGAAACCGGGGAGAGAATAGCACCTGCCTGTCAGGGCTAAGGGGCCAAAATTTGGGGTCAGTGACGATAGCGTGGACTTAATCACTCCCTCCTCAGGCCCTCAATCGCATTTCATCAGACCTTCATTAATACTGAGCATGGTGAGGCCCGGTTCACATGTACATGTTATATGTACAGATGTTGATACAGATGTTGGTATAGATGTTAGCTCCCGGGCAAGGGACCTCAGAGGAGACATTCATGCAGGAGACATTCTTGACCAGGTGAGGACCTGAGAATTCACTGGGAGAGCTTTTAAAAGATACATATTCTGGGTTCTTGCTTCTGGACATCTTGATATATAGTAGGTCAGGGTAGGATAAAGACATTCACCTTTTATTTTTTACTTGATTAAAAATAGTTTATCTTATTGCATTTTAAAATAATAAAAGTAATATATGGTGGTGGTGAAAATTCGAAACACAGACTTGTAACAAGTGAAAGAGGTTGGGACTGTGAGGTCAATGTCCAACCTTCCCACGTGATTCCAGGGTGAGCTCTCAGTGAAGACCAGCTAGGGTCTGGGCAGACAGTCAGGACGGGGACCTGGGCCCAGTGAATAAGCCAGAGACCCAGATCCTGTTACCTCCCTCCGGAGGAGGCCTCTGTTGGGGAAGGAGGCCAGAGCTGGCTGTTGGATCCGGGGCAGTACGTCGGAGTTGGCCTGTTGGTAGAACAAACTTGGTGTTGACTTTCAGAAGGCTGCTCTGGTGCTTCCCAAACAGCTCCTCTCTCCAGCTAGGATTGTCTTGGACCTGAGGTGGGTTTGAAGATGGCAACGGGAATAGAGGGGTCTTGGCTGAGACGAGAGGAGGGGCGGAGGCAGGAAACCAGGCCAGCCTGGCCAGCGTGGTGGCACATGGAGGAGGCAGGCATTGAAGGCTGCTTGAGGCACTAATCGCCGGCGAGTCCAGGAGGGTCGACCTCTCTCCTGCTCCACTGAGCTCAGGGCTTGTCCTGCAGGAATGTCTTGGTGAGAAGTAACTCTGTTTCTGCAGGCCGCTTCTACCGGCTCATTAGTTTGCTCATTTCTCTAGGGCTTATCTTTCCAACCAAACAGTAAATTCCACCCAAAGACAACACTGTCTCAGCACCTCTGCCTGCTCAGCAAACATAGCCACTGAGGATTAACTCAGTGGGAATATACACACTGACCCACTCAAATCCCCAGGGTAGTGCTTAACAACACAAAGATGTTTTTAAGTGTTTTTTCTTAGAGAAAAGCTTTGCATCTTTGTTTTACAAAGCATGTTGAAGAAAAGACAGAGAATTTTGGAGGTTTCTCATACCTTCCAGCAAAACAAAGCACAGAAGTCTCAAAGAAAACTGCTTTTAACTCTTTTCCCCCTGGATCTTCATGAATCTTAACAGAAAAAAATCCACAGACACACTCATGAATTATCAAGGTATTAAATATAAGTAAATAACAATAATTTTCAGGAAAAGCGGGTTCAGTCTTAGGAAACTGGTTGCCAGAGAAGGATCGATTCAACAAAGATCTTTTAAGCCATGCTTTTTCTGACTCCTATGATTGGTTGTACAGATTGTATTTTTTAATTTAAAAGAATTTAATTATTCATTTGGCTGCACTGGGTCTTGGTTTTGGCACTCAAGATCTTCAATCTTTTTGGTGGCATGCGGGATCTTTCATTGCAGTATGTGAACTCTGAGTTGCGGTCTGTAGGCTCTAGTTCCCTGACAAGGGATCAAACCCAGGACCCCCTTTATTGGAAGGGTGGAATCTTAGCTACTGGGCAGCCAGGGAAGTCCCTGTCCAGAGTTTTGAAAAGCAAGAAGGGGCTAGAACTTTTAAAGGCCAGATTGGGCTCTGAGTCCTTAGAAGACAGCCTTGGGAAGAGATGACAGGTTCCCAGTTGCTGGGATAGAGGGGACCCTCCTGGCCTTGCTAGGAAGAGTGTCAGGAGAGCTTCCATCTCTTGGGTCTATAGTAACATCACCTGGGGGAGACTTATAGTCTACTGATTCCCATCCCATACACCCAGGACTCCTGGTTTAACTGATCTGGGTATATCAGAGCACCGATCTGTTTAAAGCTTTCTGGGCAATTAGAGCCACAGTTGAGAAGCAGTGTGTACCAGTGGTTCCCAAATTTGCCCACATCACCTGAGGACCATCTAAAAATTCTAAAGCTCATGTCACACCCAAAGCTGGTGAAATTGCTGGGGGGTGGGACACAGGGCATCGGTAGCTTTGAAGTTCCTCGATGACTTCAACGCCAGATGAATTTGGGTGCTACCAGTATACACACATGAAAGGGCAGACTGAGCTGTGATTGATAACAGCTGAAGATAAGTAGGCCTCTTAATTATATCTAGATGTTTCTTTTTCTGATTTTTGTATTTCTTAAAATTTTGCTCTCAGGTGTTTTCTTTAGAGTAATCAGCAACTTTAGTGAATATTTATGTAGGGCTGGTCCAAATTTAAATTGTATTTTTTTAGTTCTTGTAAAACATAATTAAATTCCTCACTCTCTGACACATCTGAACAGGACTGGGGGAAACTCTCATCAGGAATGACACTCTCCCTGGGCGACATCCTTGTTCTGCCCTGTTCTTGTACCTGAGCTGGAGTGCTGGCCCTGCACCATGCAAACCTCCAGGGGCTCAACTGTCATCAGGCCTTGCCCTGGTTCCCAGCGATAAGTGGGCTAAAGAACTCTGTGAGCTGCTTGTCAGGTTTTGTCCAGATCCAGCACATGGCTGCCCTCTGTGCAGCTCAGGCCAGGAGGTGTAGACCCCCCAGTGCTGATCTGCTTTTCCTCTCTCTCCCAATGGTGTTTCATCCCATCTTCCTTTCCTAATGCACCTCTAAGGGAATGGAGACTCGGGCTGTGCTCTCCCCCACCTTCCAGCCCTGTGCTGTGGGTCTGCAGTGCCTCTGAGGGTCACCTGACTCTCCAGAGGCCCTTCTAGCACGAATTACCAAACAAATGTTCTCATTACTCATTGATTTACAGTGAGTTTTGACACTTCATTCCTCTTCTGTTGGAAAGGATGGAATGGCAGGAGGAAGTGTGGAAAAGCTAAAGAGGGCAATGGGCAGTTATATGATATTGAACCCATCTGACCTACAAAGATGGCAGCTTCACATGGTACAGCCTAAATATGTATCACAGGTTACAGATATGATAAAGAGCACACAGTTTTAAAGAAACCCTTATCATGGTCTCGCAAAGTTAGAAGGTGCAGCTCCAGTCCTTTTGGTTCCCACTCGCCCCCACGTCCGTCAACTCACCCTGCTGGCCTCCACGTGGTGCAGCCTGAAGGCCTCCCCCGTGCTCTCGTTCACTACATCGAACTGGTGCCGGTAAGCCACACAGATGAGGTTGTCGCTCTCCTCTGTTGGCCCATCTACCAAGGTCATCACCATGGGAGAGTCAGACAGACAGATCTCCTGTGTGGTGGACAAAGATGGAGGAGAAAGGGGTGAGGACAGAGCAGCCACCCCACTGCCTGCCCCCATCCAGGAAAGGCCCCCTTGAAGAAGGAATTCATAGGGCCTGGACTCCATCTTAGGCCTGTTCATGCTGATCATGCTCGGCCACCTTTCCAAGACTCTGAACTCTGTGTTTAGTGCCTGTGAAAACAACAGAAGGATAAGACTCCGTCCAGACAGGGGAACCTTGAAGATCATATCTAGGTTACTTATCACCTAAGAGAAAACATACACTAATCACCCCTTCCTCCAGACAGGCCATAAATTTTTCTGTATCTATCGGAGTGTAACCTTGGGTTTATTGATTATTGGCTAATTGTTTGACTGTTTGAGCACATGAGCATATAGCACGTGAATGATGGGGTTATTGGGATTGTATTTTCCTTGGTTTATGTAAGTCTCAAGGAATTTGGAGTGGTCGGTTCAGACATGTACACATGGGGTATAAAAGATTTTCACAAATGCTGGTCGGGGTCCTTGGCTAAGAGGAGACTCTGCCTTGGGCCCGCCGGTGTAATAAACTGCACTCCACTATCTGCACTGTCCTTCTGAGTGAGTTTGTTTCCCGGAACGCGTGGCTACAACACCCTCATTTCCCCATGCCGCCACCCCTCAGGCCCGCTGCTTCTGCAGAGTCCTGTGCCAGACTGGGGCAGGGAAAAGAGGGGCAGGGATGGGTTAGACTGTTCCTTTCTGCAATCTGTCCTCAAGGCTCAGACCTCTGTTCATGCAAAGGGGAGAGGCCAGGAGACAATTTCACAAAAGAGATTCAACAGTGTAGTCTGTGTTAGCCCTCAGAATGTCCGGTCCTTGTCTTGAGATTTAATAATAATAATGAACATTTTGGCCAACCTAATACAAACATCATGAAATGATCACCACAATAAATTTAGTGAATATTCATCATCTCATACAGATACAAGATAAAAGAAAAAGAAATTTTCTTTTTCCCTTGTGATGAGCACTCTTAGAATTTACTCTCTTAACTTTCATATATAACATTCATCAGTGTTGATTATATTTATCATGTTGTATATTATATCCCTGGTACTTATTTATCTTATGATGGGAAATTTTTACCTTCTGACCACCTTCTTCCATCTCACCCTCCCCTCAACCCCTGCCTCTGGTAACCATGAATCTGGTCTCTTTTCCCATGAGTTTGTTTCTGAAGTGTAATTGACTTTCTGGCTGTGTTAGTTTCTGGTGCCCAGCATGATTCCACGTCTCTATATATTTCAAAGTGATCCCCCCTAGAGCAGCATCTTTAGGTGTTTACAATGTGAATGAGCTGGATGGAGTCGGAAAAACTCTGCCTTAGTCTCCCAGGGAAACCAGGGCCACAGGTGAGAGCTTCCCCAGTTAGTTACTGAACCACAGGGCAACCCCAGTGGATGACAGACCCTGGATGGAAGGAGGGAGTCTGCCTCGGGACACCTTGGCCAGGAGTGACACAATTTGAAGGAAAAAACCTACCCTGATGTACTGGAATTCTTCAACAGGTGACTCTGACAGGGGAGATAACAGTGACATGCCAGTCACGCCACTTGGCTTGTTGTGTTTCCTTGTGATCAGAAGCAGTTTATTCCGAATGGCAACAACAATCCTCAGCTCTCTGCTATGGTGAGTGTTGATGGCATACAGGTGGCAGCCTAGGAAGAGAAAGAAATGATGCTGAACACACAAGAGGTGGGAGCCCTCAGCTTTGACAATCTGGTGATATTTAAGAACCCTGGAAATTAAACATAAGACAGTGAAATGACTAAGGACGTTTTTGCCATGAGGCAAAGTGGGGACTTGAAATAAAAATTAGGTTGAGTTACAGAAAAATTAAGGAAGTCATATTCCCTCTATTCTAGAGTTTGTGGACTTAGATTTACATCCACTACATGACATGAATTAAACTGAAAGGTGAGCAGAGTTCCAGGAACAAAATTCTAAAAGTTTCTTTTCATAAGTTTGCTCACAGAGGTTAACTCACCTTCCAAACTTGTCAAATAAGACCTAAAACTTCCTCTAGCCCTCAACATGTTTCTCTATAACTTAAGCTTCTCTTAGGGAACAAGTGACACTACTTTTGTGATGTTTCCAAGTGAAAAAACAAATAAAATTCCTACTCAAAAAAATTTTTTTTCAGTAAAATCTGGGCAGTCTGAGAAAACGATTAATTGGATGAAACCAGCAAAATATGAAGAATTGAGTCACCTTTTGTTTTCTCGAGCTTGTTTTCTCTACAGTCACACTTGCCCTTCACGGCCTGCTTGCCCTCGATGCCCCTCTGCACAGCGCTCAGTCTGAAGACAAAGAGGCGGGCATCTTTCCCTGGTGGGATGAAGCAGATGGAGGAGATGGATGGAAAAGTAAGATGACCTGGAAGAACTGAAGAGGCGGACTGTGTAGAAAACTACTACTCAAGAAATCAGGATTTGAGATGTTCCAGAACTGGGGAGAAGCCCTGTATTGCCTTCACCTAACGATGTGATCAAGGATGCCCACCCCTTCTCTCCCTCACCATCCCTACCTCAGAGAACAAATGGGCTACCAAGGACCTGAGCCCTGGGCACCAGAAGAAAAAGCTGGCAGCGGTGATTCAGCCAGAACCCCGAGACCCTTGTGTTGGCCGTATGCTACATGCTCCCCTTCCTCCCAGAGAACATCCCTCGGGGAGGAGAAGCACCTTTGTCTGCTCTGAGGATCAGAAGGTCCAGCGCCTCCAGCACATGCATCTGCTTCACCGGCAGAGTCTTGTCAAACACGGGCACTGATGGGAGGTCGTCTGGAAAAGAAGCCTGGTTACCCAACGCCGCACCCAGCCCATACTCTCTAGAACCTATGAAATGTGCCTGTGGGTAGTTTTGGACCCTGTTTCTCCCTAGGTGAGGAGGTCAGCTTCTAGATCCTTCCTAAGGGCAACACAGAAAGTTCAAGCACTAGTCCCCTCTCAACTCAAAGAGGACTGGCATTTCTTTCCCAAAGGCATTCACACCTCCGTACAGGGAGCGCAACAGCAGGGCCCCGAAGCTAGAGTCTTCTCCTCAATGTTCATCCAAGAAAAGGCAGCATCTCTCAATCCCAATTTTGGCTGGGATTATTCCAAACAACCAAATACCAAGTTTTAAAAAGTGCTAATACACTTAGTCATTTCTCTTAAATATGTTCTGATTTTTTTGGTGTGTCATATTTGAAACCACGTCACATCTTAGGTTATTTTGCATACGTCTCAAGAAAGTAAAATTAGAATTTCCTTTTGTATTTAATAAACCCCCTATTCCAACATGGCCTATGTCTGAATCAATAGTAGTTTACCTATCATTTTTCAGTATTTCTCCATATAGGAATATGAAATATTTTTAGACAAAAATAAGAGAAATATCAATTACATTTCCAAAATAACATGAAAAAACTAATTTCAGTGGAAACATCTGGGAAGATCTCAGGGAAATGGATGATTTAGAGACACAGCAAGTACGTGTAGGATTTTTTAGAAATATTTATTTGGCTGCATTGGGTCTTAGTTGTGGCACACAGGCTTAGCTGCCCCACAGCATATGGGATCTTAGTTCCCTCAAACCCATGTCCTCTGCATTGGAAAGCGGGTTCCTAACCACTGGACCACTAGGGAAGTCCTGGGTTTGTTTTTAAGCTTACTTACTGGGATCTTTAATTGCTAGCAATTACTTTGCTGCTTTGGATGGCATCACCGACTCGATGGACATGAGTATGAGCAAGTTCCAGAAGCTGGCGATGGACAGGGAAGTCTGGTGTGCTGTAGTCCATGGGGCTGCAAAGAGTCGGACCCGACTGAATGACTGAACTGAACTTTGCTATTGGGAGTCCCTTGGGCAAAGAGGACTTAACGAATTTAGGCAGTTCCATAAGTAAAGAGCTTCCCTGGTGGCTCAGGTGGTAAAGAATCATCCTGCAACGCAGGAGACCTGGGTTCAATCCCTGGGTCAGGAAGATCCCCTGAAGAAGGGAATGGCAATCCACTCCAGTATTCTTGCCTGGAAAATCCCATGGATAGAGAAGCCTGGTGGGCTACAGTCCATAGGGGCACAAAGAGTCGGACACGAGTGAGGGACTAACACTTTCACTTTCACTTTAAGCAAAGGGTCTGTTCTGAACTTGACACAGAATCAGGGCAAGGCAAAGATGTCCCAGGACGTATAGACATTTTAGGCATAAGTGTCTAGGTGATTCTTTACCCAATTCTTTGAAGACCCTTAGGTCCTCAAGTGTTCTGCTGTGGGTTTGGGTGTTTCCTTAATTATAATTTAGGTGCAGAAGCCCTAAGGATCTCGACTCTTCCAGAAACCTGTCTGTTTGGGAGTTTATCCCTCCCTGGATGGTGCCCAGGAGGGGGCAGAACTTTCGTCATTAGGATTAGTAACAACACCTACCCCTCACCCCGACCCTGGGGAGGAGTCTCCCGCTCCTGCAGCCCAGTGAGAACACTGGATTTGTCAGAGAACAGAGCCTGCTAAGCTCTTATGAAACAGATGGCTTGTCTCTAGTCCTTCATGATGGGGGTAGCCCATCAAACACTGTCCTTCCTCCAATACCTCAAGCTTTCCCAAGCAGATTCATTCTGACGCTCTTTGTGGTTCTGTGGGGGCAAGACTCCTTTTTTCAAACCATGAGATGATCATTCATTTCACTGCCCATCTCTACATTTGACTAAATAACTATGATTGTTTCATTAAGGCCACGCATTTATGCCCTGGGCTTCCTACATATCAGGCCTTAATGCTAAATGTTGTAGGTGTCATTTAATGTAAATGTCCCACAATGACCCTATTAGGTAGGAATTTCTAATATTCCCATTTAACAAATGAGAAATCCAAGGCTCAGAGATGCTGAGAAATTGTTGAAGCACGTGTCCTGAACTTGTGGAACTGAAGTCCATGCAAGGACAAAGTCTGAGCTCTTGGCTGGTGTTGTAACCTAAAAACAGCACTGCATGTCCATGGACTGATGGGGTAAGCAAGGGAACAACCCTGATGTTCAGGTGGCTTTGTTGTTGCTCAGTAGCTTAGTCATGTCCGATTCTTTGCAACCTCATGGACTGCAGCACACCAGGCTTTCCTGTCCTTCACCATCTCCAGGAGCTTGCTCAAACTCATGTCCATTGCGTCAGTGCTGCCATCCAACCATCTCTCCCTCTGTCATCCCCTTCTCCTCCTGCCTTCAATCTTTCCCAGCATCAGGATCTTTTCTAAGGAGTCAGTTCTTCACATCAGGTGGCCAAAGTATTGAAGTTTCAGCTTCAGCATCAGTCCTTCCAGTGAATATTCAGGACTGATTTCCTTTAGGATGGACTGGTTGGGTCTCCTTGCAGTCCAAGGGACTCACAAGAGTCTTCTCCAACACCACAGTTCAAAAGCATCAATTCTTTGGTGCTCAGCTTTCTTTATAGTCCAACTCTCACATTTATACCTGACTACTGGAAACACCATGCTGCTGGTGCTAAGTCACTTCAGTCGTGTCCGACTCTGTGCGACCCCATAGACTGCAGCCCACCAGGCGCCCCAGTCCCTGGGATTCTCCAGGCAAGAACACTGGAGTGGGTTGCCATTTCCTTCTCCAATGCATGAAAGTGAAAAGTGAAAGTGAAGTCGCTTAGTCGTGTCCGACCCTCAGCGACCCCATGGACTGCAGCCTTCCAGGCTCCTCCATCCATGGGATTTTCCAGGCAAGAGTACTGGAGTGGGGTGCCATTGCCTTCTCCAGAAACACCATAGCTTTGACTATACAGACATTTGTCAGCAAAGTAATGTCTCTGCGTTTTGATATGCTGTCTAGGTTGGTCATAGCTTTTCTTCTAAGGAGCAAGCATCTTTTAATTTCATGGCTGCAGTCACTATCTGCAATGATTTTTGGAGCCCAGGAAAATAAAGTCTCTCACTGTTTCCATTGTTTCCCCATCTATTTGCCATTAAGTGATGGGACTGGATGTCAGGATCTTAGTTTTTTGAATGTTGAGTTTTAAGCCAACTTTTTCACTCTCCTCTTTCACCTTCATCAAGAGGCTCTTTAGCTCTTCTTCGCTTTCTGCCATAAGGGTCGTGTCATCTGCGTATCTAAAGTTATTGATATTTCTCTCAGCAATCTTGATTTCAGCTGTGCTTCATCCAGACCGGCATTTCTCATGATGTACTCTGCATGTAAGTTAAATAAGCAAGGTGACAATATACAGCGTTCACGTACTCCTGTGGCTAGATAGGTTTATATATGGCACAGGAAGGAAGAGGAGGCAAGGATATGAGAAAGTGATGTGGGTTCAATGACTGTTTCAAAACTATGGATTCCTTCTTGTAATCTCCTTATGAAGAAACCATCTTTTAGATGATCTGGCTTTTCTATTACCAAAATAAGACAAATGGTGATAGCATATTTATTCAGTATTTGGTCTCTCTTCAGAGCAGGTTTTGCTACACTTAGAAGGCAAAAAATTTTTAATAGTGACCTTGAAAGGAGCAGATTCTCAAGGGGATGAGTCTAATGAAATTAAGCAGAGGCTAATCGGATAGAGTGGAACTTGCCCTGAAACGAAATGGGGAGATTCACTAATGGAAACAATTCGTAATAGAATTAAGTGTAGACAAGACAGAGGTAAACAAAGAAATAACAAGATAATTAAGGCTTAAAAGCACAACAAAGAATACAAAGAAAGCCTTAAGGGTTATGCTCTTCTCAGCATAAGCAAACAGGGAAGCATACTGCAAAATCAGGACATGAAAGCATCTGAGCAATACATGTGCGCTGGTGGTGGGCATATACGGCTGCCACCAGCATAGACAATGTCCCTCAAGTCTGAAAGAAAAGGACTTCCTGGCAATCACAATAATCCTTATATCTGACACTTCCATTAGATTTTGTACCCATAAAGATGAAAATTTCATAAAGGGACTTGGGTAATCTTGGTATGGATTTTATATTTACAAAGAAGCAACTCAAATAGAATTTTTTTCTGTTTTTAGACAGGTCTTACAAATAATCATGAAATACTTTCTCTTTCCTAAAAAGGCAAACAGGTAGAATTTGACATTCTTTTCATCATAAACATTTTCATAATTATTTGTCCAGGACTATGGTTTTGGAAATCTGCATCAAGCTAAAGATGGTAACATTGGTAGAGTTTACTTTAACTTTAATAAAATGTAGTTGGCTAAGTGGAGAGAGCACCGGATGAGGAATCACCTCTGGGTTCTGGTCCCAGAAATGCCACTAGTTAGCTGTGTGGTCTTGGGCAAGTCACATAATTTCTTTGAAAGAAAAGTGAAAGTGAAGTGTCTCAGTCGTGTCCGACTCCTTATGCCCCTATGGACTGTAGCCTACCACACTCCTCTGTCCATGGGATTTTCCAGGCAAGAGTACTGGAGTGGGTTGCCATTTCCTTCTCCAGAGGATCTTTCCAACCCAGGGACTGAACCTGGGTCTTACGCATTGTAGATAGACTGACCAGGTAAGTCCTAATTTCTTTAGGCCTCTTTTTCTTTATCTGCAAAATTAAGAGATTAGACTAAGCCTCCAAGGTCTGTTTTTGTTTTGCTTTTAAATAAATTCTTTTGTTTGGTAATTTGCTACTATCCTTTAGATGTCCAAGGAGCAGCAGTTGCGGAGGCACAGGAGGGCCAAGAGGAGCTGCTCCACGTTCAAGGTCAGGAGGGGTGGTAGTGAGGAGATACCCCTCGTCCAAGGTAAGAAGCAAAGGGTGCACTTTGCTAGAGCGGCCGTGAAGTGATACCTCACATCCAAGGTAAGAGAAACCCAAGTAAGATGGCAGGTGTTGTGAGAGGGCATTAGAGGGCAGACACACTGAAACCATAATTACAGAAAACTAGTCAGTCTGATCACATGGACCACAGGCTTGTCTAACTCAATGAAACTAAGCCATGTTTTGTGGGGACACCCAAGACAGGCGGGTGATGGTGGAGAGGTCTGACAGAATGTAGTCCACTGGAGAAGGGAATGGCAAACCATTTCAGTATTCTTGCCTTGAGAACCCCATGAACAGTATGAAAAGGCAAAATGATAGGATACCGAAAGAGGAACTCCCCAGGTCGGTAGGTGCCCAGTATGCTACTGGAGATCACTGGAGAAATAACTCCAGAAAGAATGAAGGGATGGAGCCAAAGCAAAAACAATACCCAATTGTGGATGTGGCTGGTGATAGAAGCAAGGTCCAATGCTGTAAATAGCAATATTGCATAGGAACCTGGAATGTCAGGTCCACAAATCAAGGCAAATTGGAAGTGGTCAAACAGGAGATGGCAAGGGTGAACACTGACATTCTAGGAATCAACAAACTAAAATGGACTGGAATGGGTGAATTTAACTCAGATGACCATTGTATCTACTACTGTGGGCAGGAATCCCTCAGAAGAAATGGAGTAGCCATCATGGTCAACAAAAGAGTCTGAAACGCAGTACTTGGATGCTTTCTCAAAAATGACAGAATGATCTCTGTTCGTTTCCAAGACAAACCATTCAATATCACAGTAATCCAAGCCTATGCCCCAACCAGTAACACTGAAGAAGCTGAGGTTGAACGGTTCTATGAAGACCTACGAGACCTTTTAGAACTAACACCCAAAAAAGATGTCCTTTTCATTATAGGGGACTGGAATGCAAAAGTAGGAAGTCAAGAAACACCTGGAGTAACAGGCAAATTTGGCCTTGGAATACGGAATGAAGCAGGGCAAAGGCTAATAGAGTTTTGCCAAGAGAACGCACTGGTCATAGAAAACACCCTCTTTCAACAACACAAGAGAAGACTCTACACATGGACATCACCAGATGGTCAACACCAAAATCAAATTGATTATATTCTTTGCAACCAAAGATGGAGAAGCTCTATACAGTCAGCAAAAACAAGACCGGGAGCTGACTGTGGCTCAGATCATGAACTCCTCATTGCCAAATTCAGACTTAAATTGAAGAAAGTAGGGAAAACCACTAGACCATTCAGGTATGACCTAAATAAAATCTGTTATGATTATACAGTGGAAATGAGAAATAGATTTAAGGGACTAGATCTGATAGAGTGCCTGATGAAGTATGGACGGAGGTTCATGACATTGTACAGGAGACAGGGATCAAGACCATCTTGATGGAAAAGAAATGCTAAAAAGCAAAATGGCTGTCTGAGGAGGCCTTACAAATAGCTGTGAAAAGAAGAGATGTGAAAAGCAAAGGAGAAAATGAAAGATATAAGCATCTGAAAGCAGAGTTCCAAAGAATAGCAAAGAGAGATAAGAAAGCCTTCCTCAGTGATCAATGCAAAGAAATAGAGGAAAACAACAGAATGGGAAAGACTAGAGATCTCTTCAAGAAAATTAGAGATACCAAGGGAACATTTCATGCAAAGATGGGCTCAATAAAGGACAGAAATGGTCTGGACCTTACAGAAGCAGAAGATGTTAAGAAGAGGTGGCAAGAATACACAGGAGAACTGTACAAAAAAGATCTTCATGACCCAGATAATCACGATGGTGTGATCACTCACCTAGAGCCAGGCATCTTGGAATGTGAAGTCAAGTGGGCCTTAGGAAGCATCACTACAAACAAAGCTCGTGGAGGTGATGGAATTCCAGTTGAGCTATTTCAAATCCTAAAAGATGATGCTTTGAAAGTGCTACACTTGCCAGCAAATTTGGAAAACTCAGCAGTGGCCACAGGACTGGAAAAGGTCAGTTTTCATTCCAATCCCAAAGAAAGGCAATGCCAAAGAATGCTCAAACTACAGCACAATGATTTTGCACTCATCTCACATGCTAGTAAAGTAATGCTCAAAATTCTCCAAGCCAGGCTTCAGCAATACATTAACTGTGAATTTCCAGATGTTCAAGCTGGTTTTAGAAAAGGCAGAGGAACCAGACATCAAATTGCCAACATCCGCTGGATCATGGAAAAAGCAAGAGAGTTCTAGAAAAACATCTATTTGTGCTTTATTGACCATGTTAAAGCCTTTGACTGTGTGGATCACAATAAACTGTGGAAAATTCTGAAGGAGATGGGAATACCAGACCACCTGACCTGCCTCTTGAGAAACCTACATGCAGGTCAGGAAGCAACAGTTAGAACTGGAGATGGAACAACAGACTGGTTCCAAAAAGGAAAAGGAGTGCGTCAAGGCTGTATATTGTCACCCTGCTTATTTAACTTCTATGCAGAGTACATCATGAGAAACGCTGGACTGGAAGAAGCACAAGCTGGAATCAAGATTGCCAGGAGAAATATCAATAACCTCAGATATGCAGATGACACCACCCTAATGGCAGAAAGTGAAGAGGAACTAAAAAGCCTCTTGATGAAGGTGAAAGAGGAGAATGAAAAAGTTGGCTTAAAGCTGAACATTCAGAAAACGAATATCATGGCATCTGGTCCCATCACTTCATGGGAAATAGATGGGGGAACAGTGGAAACAGTGTCAGACTTTCTTTTTTTGGGCTCCAAAATCACTGCAGATGGTGACTGCAGCCATGAAATTAAAAGACGCTTACTCCTTGGAAGGAAAGTTATGACCAACCTAGATAGCATATTAAAAAGCAGAGACATTACTTTGCCAACAAAGGTCTGTCTAATCAAGGCTATGGTTTTTCCAGTGGTCATGTATGGAGGTGAGAGTTGGACTGTAAAGAAAGCTAAGCGCTGAAGAATTGATGCTTTTGAAGTGTGGTGTTGGAGAAGACTCTTGAGAGTCCCTTGGACTGCAAGGAGATCCAACCAGTCCATCCTAAAGGAGATCAGTCCTGGGTATTCATCGGCAGGACTGATGTTGAAACTGAAACTCCAATACTTTGGCCACCTCATGCAAAGAGTTGACTCATGGGAAAAGACTCTGATGCTGGGAGCGATTGGGGGCAGGAGGAGAAGGGGATGACAGAGGATGAGATGGCTGGATGGCATCACGAACTCGATGGACATGAGTTTGGGTGAACTCTGGGAGTTGGTGATGGACAGGGAGGCCTGGCGTGCTGCAATTCACCGGTTCACAAAGAGTCGGACACGACTGAGTGACTGAACTGAACTGAACTGATCCTTTGGATCCTTTATCACTCATTAGGAGTCTGGAAGAATCCAAGAGACCTGCTGCACAGTCCTTGAATCTAAATGAAATCCCCACCCAAAGCTGAATTCCCTCTAGGGCATGCTTGCCAAGGTCATGTCCTACTGGCGACAGGGGGTTGTCTGCCCTCCTGGGGCAGCTGACCCACCTGGCTGTGAGAAGTTTGATTTAATATTGAGTTGAGATCTGTCTTCCTGTCAAAATCTTTTTCTTTCTCTATCCATCAAACAGGTTATCTAAGATCCTTATTGTTTGTTTTAGATACTGAGTATGTTCTGAATTAGAAACCTTAAAAAAAAATGCACTTTGAGAGAGAGTATATCCCTGAGACAGAGGTTCTAAAGAACCATGTGCCCTTGTTGATTTAAAGTGAAACATTGGAATCATCACAAGTATTCCTGCAAAGGAGATTCTCCTTGCGGGTCGTTTGATGTGCTCAGTGCTCAGTCATATGTGAAACTTGCAACCCCATGGACTGTAGCCTGCCAGGCTCCTCTTGTCCATGAGATTTCTCAGGCAAGAATACTGGAGTGGATTCCCATTTCCTTCTCCAGAGGATCTTCCTGACCCAGGGATCAAACTCGTGTCTCTTGCATCATTTGATATCAACAGATTAATTAGAGATTTGGGGAAGGGATGAAGTTGTTATGGGTGCCTCCCCCTCTGGCTTGCGTGTTAAAAACAACGGGGTAGTTTTGTAAGGGGATGAAACTCCGCTAACCTCACCGCTGAGGACACATGTATCCAAAGGGAGCTGACCAGTGGTCACCCATCTTAGAAGTACAACAAGTCATACAGAGAGACAGCTAAAGGAGCAGCTACTCACTAACCATCCACTAGCAAGACGCCGGCATCAGTGGAAACCAGCAAGGCCTGGCCCCAGGGATCCGCACACACGGCCTCATGAGGGAAGTTACTGCAGAAACACTGTGGCTCCCAAGGCTGCGGGCAACACAAGCATAGGCAGGTTAAGAGCACAGAGAGAGCACCCCGGCCCATCAGGGGGAAATGCACACATACCACCCGAAACGGCAGCACAGATGCCCCCAGACCCCAGGAGTTAGATGGGCTCTCACTCAGTCACCTTTCTTAAGAAAAAAATGTATGCAACAGGAAAAGGCTGAGTCACGTGTTTCAGGCACCATGACCTGTATTATAATGATGTCCTCAAGGGCTAGGGAAGCATCAATAATGTTTTCTAAGCAAACGGTTTCTTTTTAACACTTAGAAGTTGGACCAATTGGTGCCTATTCTTTTTTGGAGGTTTCACAATAGTTCTTTATAAAAGGAAGTCCCACCCAACTCTCTAAAAAAAAAAGTCAGATTCCTGTGCTGCTGATTCAGCAAAACTATTAAACCATACACAATGCAAGAGGTTGCTATCATCTTAACATGAAAAGGCTTATTGACCCACTTATGGCTATGAAATCTTTAAGAAAAAAAATAATGTCTGTTCATAGGAATATGTCGAGGGCTCCGATGAAACCTACTCGTGTTCCCCCACTTGACACGTTCATGTCTTAGAGCCTTGGTTTCATTCCATGTTGATCGAGCAAGAATAAAAAGTCGCCACTGCCTTACTGCTCCCTTGGAGCTGTGGCTGATGCCTGGAACCATTAACTTCCCTCCAAAGCATGTGGCTTGACCTCAAAGGACAAGGATGTCTGTAGAGATTCTCAGGGATGAGTTGAAGTCCTACATCTTCACTTTTACCTGATACCTCTGTGCACATGTAAGGTGTGTACATAGGTGTGTTTGTAAGTTCTAAGTGAGCACATGCTGGCACACTCAAAATAGGAGTGATGGCTCTGAGGTCACCTGCCAGGGTGCTGTTTGGGATGAGGGTAAACGCTGTGTGAATTATTCCTATCTTGGAAAATCATGCTGTACCTTTATGAAACCCACCAGCCTCAAAATGAGTGACCTCATTGCTGAGATGAGGCTCGGGCTGTTGTGAAAGGATCACACAAAGGACATGAAGATATTTTATAAACTGAAAGAGGGCTGCCCAAGTGCAAGTCATTACTTGGAATGGCATTTCCCTAAGAACTTTTTAAGAAAGTTGCTGCTGCTGCTGAGTCACGTCAGTCATGTCCGACTCTGTGCGACCCCATAGACGGCAGCCCACCAGGCTCCCCCATCCCTAGGATTCTCCAGGCAAGAATACTGGAGTGGGTTGCCATTTTCTTCTCCAATGCATGAAAGTGAAAAGTGAAAGTGAAGTCGCTCAGTCGTGTCTGACTCCTAGCGACCCCATTGACTGCAGCCCACCAGGCTCCTCCATCCATGGGATCTTCCAGGCAAGAGTACTGGAGTGGGTTGCCATTGCCTTCTCTGTTAATAAAGTTACTAAATCTTATTGGAATGTGCTATCTATGAAGTCCTTGACAACACTACAAATTCTACTGTTCAAATGAATAAGTAGATATTGGGAATTTTGGCAACCTTTGGAAAAGATACTTTGCCATCGGTCTTGTCTTTAATTGGCTGTGGGTTTTCAGCACCGGTTGTATTTTGAGCGCATCATTTTCTTGAAACCAGACTTTGAACTGTGTAGGTTCTACAGTTCAGATATAGATCATCTATACCTTTAGGGCAAAAGTAGATATATTCATAATTCTTTTGCTTTTACAATGGCCACTTCTCCAGTGATACACTGTCTGTGGGGTTGTTCCATTTAATTATCTTTTACATATTCTGAACATAGATATAATGAAGTATGTAGGGTATGACTTTACAATACAAAATAATGCAAACAATAAGTTCATACTGTGATTTGTTTTTATGTTTTCTCTTCTATGCTTGATGACCACCTAGTTCTTTTTCCATGGGAAGTAGAAATGAGTAGATACTCAGGCCGTGAATGAGTTGTAGAGGAGGCAGTGATTGCTCAGCTGTGATCCTCTGACCAACAGCATCAGCATCAACTTGAGAGAAATGCAAATTCTCAGGCCCACTCAGACCTACAGATTCAGAGGTTCTAGGGGGTGATTCCAACCCACACTGAAGCTTCAGAAATACTGCCCTAGAGCCTTGCTGTGTGTCTGTGGTCAGCAGCACAGGCACCACGTGAGAGCTTGTTGGAAATACAGGATCATGGCCCGGCTGCAGAGCTGTTGATGAGAACCTGCATTTGGTCAGGATGTCCCAGCCGTCTGTATACACACAAGGCTTGAGGCGCACTGCTGAGCTCAGTCTGCCTGTCCAGGCCCGGTCCAGCAGCTCTGCCTCTTTAAGCAAAGGTGCCGGCACACCACGGAAGCCAGGAGGCTCTCACTAAATGCTGCCCAACCTTACCTGGGGCTTCGTCTGCAGACTCTGCCACAGACAAGCTCTTCTTCCTCTTGCCCCACAAAGCTCTTTCTAAGAATCTCAATAACTTCCCTAAAGACACAGGACATTCACAGTTGAACATGAAAGCATCAACAACTCACCTCTTTTTTACAGATCCCCGATGCCACCAAGCTTGATGGAGCGTCCCCTCTCACGATGGATTTCAGCTTTAGTGCCTTACAGAACAGAGATCTTTTTCAGTTTATCAGGCAGTAAAAGCATGAGAATCAACAGTTATGACTTGAAAAAAACTTTTAAAAATGAAACAGGAGTAATTTCAGGCTTGTTTCAGGTTCCCACGCTGCCCTATCACTGAAGATAAGGAAAGGAGTCAGCTGGATCTAATGACGTCAAATGCATTCTGTCATTTCAACTGATCAATATATCAGTACGGTGATTTCCAAACCACCAGTGCTGAAAAAAATCCCCAGGTCCTTCCTCAAACTTGATAAATTAGATTCTCTGAAAGTAGAGTCAGGGTGCTATCTTTGAACACGGACCGAAGTTGGAGGCCCTGGTGACAGGGCTCCTGCTTTGGGAAAAGGTTATCTTTGCTGCTAAGCTTTCGTGATTGCCTTGCTGATTAGCTTCCACTTTCAGGTCAGAATCTTGTCTGCAGCAGACAGCTCTTCTCCTCCCTCTTGTGACATGGGACCAATGCAGAAGGCTGTGTCACCTCCAGAATTGAGAAACACTAATGTCACGGAGGAGCCAGGCAGAGAGGGCGTGGCTTCCTCCAAAACCTGGAATAGGGTGACGCCCGGGAGCCACCTCCCTGTGATGACTGCTTTCAAGCGGTAGAGGGGAAATCCAGGTCTCTTGTGGGGACAGCCCCCTCCGTGCTGACTCCTGCCAGGGGGCAGTTCACGGTGCTTTCCCTAAATTGGCTCTCTACTCTTTAGAAGATCCCCAGGAGTCAAGTGAATGGTATGTGCTCCCTTGACAAGAGGGAGCAGGGACTGAGCCCTGTGGCCTCTTGCCCCCAGCCAGCATCACCCCTCCTCATATAAACAACAAGGTCCTACTGTACAGCACAGGGAACTATATTCAATAGCCTGTGATGAACCAGAATGGAAAAGAATATGAACAAGAATATAAATATGTATAACTGAATCGCTTTACTGTACAGCAGAAATTAACACATTGAAAATCAATTATACTTCAATAAAATTAAAAAAAAAATCTTCCTTATGGTTCCACAATGATCCTAAGAGAAGTGACAGAACTCCTCCAGGAGTGTGCAAACATAACATTCTTCGCAGAAGGGCCATCTGGTTTGGATGGACTCACAACTCTGTGTCTTGCACAACAGGTGTCAGAAGAAAACCCACCTGTCCTATTCTAACGAACTCTGCCTGGCGGGCCTCCTCTTTCTTCCTCGCTGACTTGGGTGATTCCGGTAAGACGTCACTGAAAGATCGTCTATTAAGCATGTTCTGAAAAAGAAAGACAAGTTATGAATTCCAAAGATAGTTATCAAATCTCATTTTTGCCTTCTCTTACTCCACAAACCTATTTGTCCAAATAGTCCTACTTCTGCTGCCTCTATTCATTCACTCAATAAGCATCTATGGAGCACTGCTCAAGTGTCTGCCCAGGTCTGTGTGAGCCGTGAGGGATTAAGGAGCCAACAGGGGGAGAGCCAGCCCCTGGAAGAGCTTAGAGCAGGGGCTCAGAAAGCAAGCAGACCAGCAGCTCCACTTACTAACCGCCTCCCAGAGTGATCAGCCACTATGCTGCATAGCTCCAAGGATGCCGTTCTCAGAGAGGGCACCCCCGGAACATGACACACTCAATTCCATGTGAACAGGGCCCCCGGACTTGTCAGCTCTGTGGCCTTCTGGGTAATTTGGGGCAAGGATCTTAATTTCTGAGTCTCAGTGTCTTTGTGTGGCTAATAGCTGTCTCTGAGGTGTGTTACAAGGACTAAGGGAGGAAATGCATGGGAGGTGCTTGAGCACACACTCAGTAAATGTCAGTTTTCTTCCAGACAGCAGTCAGAAAACTGGGTACATGCTTGCAGTTAGCACATAGTGGCTGAGCACCTATACTCTGCTGGATCTGGGCAATGTGGTGGACACAATCTCAGTCTTCATGGAGCAGAGTCTACAGGAAAGATAGATTAAGTAACTGACTACATGACTGGCACATGGATAATTTCCATGAAGGGGAGATACATAAAGCATCTGGAGGCATTAAACAGGGGCACTAGGCTTCAGCTGGGGGCTGGAGAAGGCCTGATAAGGCAGTGATGCTTCAGCTGAGACCTGCAAAGACATCACATACTCCTCTTGGTACCCTTTCTTCATTGGAAGGACTGATGCTGAAGCTCCAATACTTTGGCCACCTGATTCGAAAAACCAACTCATTGAAAAAGACCCTGATGCTGGGAAAGGCTGAGGGCAGGAGGAGAAGAGGGCGACAGAGGATGAGATGGTTGGATGGCATCACTGACTCAATGGACATGAGTTTGAGCAAACTCCGGGAGATACTGAAGGACAGGAGAGCCTGGCATGCTGCAGTCTATGGGGTTGCAGAGAGTGGGAGATGACTTAGTGACTGAACAACAATAACTCTCTCTTCATCCTTCCTTGACTTTAAGGAAATAAGGAAATGGGCAGATTGCCAATTATGGCTGGCTGTTTAGGGCCCTGGGGTTGGTCTGGCCCAAGCCCTGCAAGTAGCTGGGTGTGGAGACCAGCTGGAAATCAAGGGCACCTGTAGGATGGCGGCGGTCGCTGCGCTGAAGGGAAAGGTCACACGGGCACCAGTTTGTTCTGATGTTCTTCGTCTCCCCAGGGTGGGGGTGGGGGGGCACTTGAGAGCAGACGCTGCAGTTATGTTCACATTCAGAGCAGCTCCTGTTGCTAGTTTGTGGCCGCACTGATTCTAGGGGAGTGTTCCCACTTGTTTTGTGTTCTTTGTTAAATGTGAGAAGTGCTTCTAAACAACGATGATTTCATTCTGCATTAACACTTGTTAGCCACCCTGACACACGGCGATCTTGTAGAGTATGGAGCCTTCCAAAGAGTGTGGGGCCCTCAAGGTGCTGAGCTCCTCAAGGAAGGTGCTGGGTCTCATCAGTGTGGATACACCTTCAGCCTAGGAAGTGTCTGGCGCAAAGTGGATTTTCAGTAAATGCACAGGCATATTTCAGTGCCTAAATATGGTACTCCCCAGTAAATCTCCAGAAAACCTTAACAGAGCGTAGTCTCTCTCCCAAATCCCTACTTGGCCTGCCCAGCAGTTCCATGGCACAGGTAACACTGAGTGGTACCCCCAATGTCAGCCACCCCAAAGCACTCCACTGCTCCAAGGACTGTTGACTGACACTCACGCCCCAGCCTGCATGGTGACTTCCACAAGTTTGTTTATGAAAATCGCAGTCTTGTATATGGACATTAAACATTCCCTCTTCCCGTGGTATCCATGAGAGAACCCCAGTCCCTGGTGGCCACAGTCCAGTGTTGACAGCAAGGATCAGGAGACTTTACACTCTTCTAACCAGGACTCATCACAAGGACTTGTGTTCTCAATTCAGACCCCGTGGGAAAGAAAGAAGACAACGGACCCAGGGTTACCTTGTGCAAATCTGGCATCAAATCCTGGTATAAAGATCGAATCAACATATCCAGAGTTCGTCGACGTTTCTGGGCAAATGTTGGGGTTTCCAAAGTGGCTTTTTCACCATTAATTACTAAAATAAATCAAGTTTCAAAGGGAATTACAAATGTTAGGTTATTGAAGAATGTCCTTCTCAAGGAAACTTCTCACAGTAAATGCTACCGATTTCCTAATGCTGTTATTACCCTTCTTTCATGGAAGAATCCTTAAAAACTCGCTAAATTTCTCTGTACAAAGCTATACTCCATAGGTATATCTATCTTGCCTTTCCTGTTGGATTACAAGATTCCTGAGCAGAGGGTATAACTAATTACTTGAAGACCTAACATGCACCCAAACCTGCCCTCATCCACCATTCCACCCACCTACTCACCCATCCACTAATACATCCATCCATTAATCCAGCTACCCACTCATCCACCCATCCATTCAACACATGGGCCAAACCATAGGATGCCATTCAATGGGATTAAATATATATTTGCTGGATTTTGTTAGAAAAAATAACACCACCATTGCCCAAGCAGAGTACTGGAATTCTTAGCCCAGTGAAAGTTTCTTCTGGAAGAAAAAGCTGGTGGTTTAGTGGACTACAGACACTGAGAGTCAATGAAGTGGAGTGTCCAGTAACACATTAGAGCACAGAATAGAAAGTGTGCAGTAGTTAGGAGCTTGCGGCTGAGGCCGTTATGGGTTTGAATCCCAGCTCTGCTGCTATCTGCGCATTCTTAAGCAAATTATTTAGATCCTTGGGCCTCAATTTTCTATTTATGTAAAGTGAATATAACCATATTTCTTTATGGGGTTGTAAGAACGTGATACAACACATAAAAGAGCACAGAGCTAGGCCTATTGAACTGAATACATATTAGTTATTTGTTGGCTAGGATGCTAGGTATCGATGAGAACCCAGGAGAGACCTCCAAAACACCATCAGAAAACTAAATACGTTTCTCCTGAAAAATTAACAGAACATGGAATGCAATCAATGCTTAAACAATGATATCTTCTTTACGGTGTCTTGCAAGAATTAGAAGAAATGTATTTTGATGTAGAACGAGGTACAAAAACACTTCAAAACAGAAACTTACATTTCACTAGCAAAAAGTCCCTGAATTCCTGGTGGTCTGTAAACACTGGTGGGGATGGCAAGGGTGGGCCAAAGAGTGGTACGCTTTCCTCTGAAAATATTTTCAGCCTGTATAGAGAACATTGTAGAGTTAGTTGGTTTCTCTTAAAAGATCATCAACATCTAGATCTTAAATTTCTCCAGTTGCCTATGTGATGTCTTAGGAATACTTCCACAGGAGGAAGGCATTCTCTGTCCTTCCAGAACCTCGGCCACCATGCAGCAATCCTATCTGCTTTAGGGCAAAGATCAGGTCTTCCTGGATCCTTCATGGTCCAACCCACCAAGCGGCGGGCAAGGTCACCCACCGCAGTAATGACAGCAAAGACCACCACTTGCACCCACTGCACAACAGGGAGCATACTTGGTACTTTAAGACATAGTATCAGCTGATTCTCAGCAGCCTGACAAAGTAGAGCCGTTACCTTCCTTCCACAGACAAGCCTGAGGCTCGAAGAAGATAAACACTTTTCCCCTAAAGTTTCAAATTTAGTGAGCGACAAGAGCTGGGATTCCAACCAAGGTCTATTTGCCTCACAGTTCATCCTCTTTTCACAACATCATGATAGCTTTTAACAGATTAATTTTTGAGAACAAAAGGATAAACAGGCAAGGATGTAGCCTAGGAAGGAGGGTGCTCTGGGCAAGATCGAACGTATCACATTTGTGCCCTCTGTGGAGCACAACCACATTCCAAGCTAGCCCTGACCCTCGGGTCAACTGCACAGAGCAACACTATATGAAACAGGGGACTTCCCTGGTGATCCAGCGGCTAAGACTTAACGCTCCCAGTGCAGGGGGCCCAGGTTTGATCCCTGGTCAGGGTGCTAGATCCCACATGCTGCAACTAAAGATCCTGAGTGCTGCAACTAAGACCCAGCACAGCCAAATAAAAAAAACCCAAATCAAAACAAAACACTATATGAGACAAGCTTTTCCTGAAGACACAGTCTTTCAAGTCAATCAAGAAATAGGTAATGAATCAAGAGTCTCATAAAATGAATGCCAAATTAACATGTAAACATGAGGATTAGAACAAGCCATCAAGATAATGTTGTTACCAACCTGTAATTGTCCTTTTGCTGATCATACCTCACTAAGGCAAAAATATCTGTGGTGATGGTTAAGGAAATTAATTAAGAACCTGATGCGCACAGTCAAAAGCTTGTGTTTGGTAAACCCTGGGTACAGGATCATCTTGGACCTGCTCTCCTGGGGTCAGGGCACCTGTCACCCTTAGGCTGAGATGGAACCTTGTCTTCTATAAAAGAGACAGCCAGGGGAGACAGGTCTGACCTCTGCGTGCTCGTCCTTTTGGGAAAGGGCTTCACCTCCAAATCTGTCAGAAAAGCAACATAAATAACACTATGAAACCACTACAACAAAGCAAAACCAGAACAAAAAGATCAGTTCCCTTGCCTGGAAATATATACAAGATCCCCAATGAAATTAACCAGATATGTCATCTCATACATTTTGAAAGGAAAAGCAGTTTAAATGTGTCCACTGTATACTTTCCCTCTCTCTCCTTCTGGCTTTTAGTAGACAAAACAAACCCAAACAAACTAGTGTAGCTGGCGGCAGTCTCTAGGCAGAATCTACTCTGCTCGTGTCGGGCACGTTGAGTCTAAAATAGTACCACCTCCACCAGCTTATTTTTCTTCTTTTCCCATTCCTTCTCCTCCCCCAGCATCTCCCAGCCCTAGTTTCTCTTAGCTAGGGTTGAAATACCATTCTCTTCAATTCCTCAGAGTGCTCCCACTCTTAGATTTGTCCCTTTGGAGAAACAAACGAGCCCAGTCCCATCTAAAACTTATAATGAAAGGAAATTCTAAAAATAATGATGATCTCTCTGTTACTGAGTCACCTCCCTCTCCCTCCTGGAATTTTCTTTCTGTTCTGTAAGAACTGCTGCAGGAAGGGAGAAATATTAGTCCTCCATCCCAGTGACCAGGATAAGATATCACTTATTATTAATGTGTATGTGCATACCTGCTTTATTCCCTGTCCTCATGGCAATTTTCAGCTTTTAAAAACTTACATCCTGGGACTTCCCTGGTGGTCCAGTGGCTAAGACTCTGTGCTTGCAGTGCAAGTGGTTTGGGTTCAATCCTTGGTCAGGGAACTAGGTCCTGCATGCCACAACAAGGATCAAAGATCTCGAGTTCCACAACTAAGACCCAGTGCAGCCAAATAAATAAATGTGCTCAGTTGCTTCTGTCATGTCTGACTCTGCGATCTCATGGACTGTAGCCCGCCAGGTGCCTCTGTCCATGGGATTATCTTGGCAAGAGTCCTGGAGTGGGTTGCCAGTTTCTCCTCCAGGGGGTCTCCTGACCCAGGGGTCAAACCTGCGTCTCCTGCAGCTCCGGCACTGGCAGGTGGATTCTTTACCACTGAGCCACCGGGGAAGCCCCCAGATAAATAATTTAAAGAAAAACTTACATTCTATAATGTTAGGACATAAGCAAATGAGCTAGAGGATACAGAGCAATCTACTTATAGATGTCATGAGTCACAGTGGTCCTAGCGCCCAGCATCCTTACTGGGGTCTCCAGGGAACATGAATAACCAGACCAGAATTTATTCTGAAAAATGCCTGTTAGTTGTCTTTTACTTATTACTGGAAACCTGTAGGTACTACTGCTTGCCTTTGACTTATTATGGGTGGCATGACAGCTGGGCCTAGCTGTCATGGCCAGTGGCCCAGGACTATGGGGCCATGGTTGGGGATGTGTTGGGCTGGCCACGCTCATGCCCCAGGCCTGTCTGAGTGCACTTCTCAGATGTCAAGAGATGGTAATGCAGCAGCCATTTCCAGGACTTAGAATCAACAAAGACACATTATTTTGGCTTTTTATCTCAGCTTGCAAGTTTTTTATACCTAAAGCAAATTTCTCAGAGGATTCACTACCTATAATTCTTCTAATTCCCTTATTATCAGTGGAGGGTAGGAAGCTCCCCTCATTTCATAGACACTTGAGGAAAGGGAAGACAGTTCTGAAGTGAAGAATTCTCTGAGAATAAATAAGTCCATTCATCACTGCAGTGGACAGAGAGTGGCTCTTAGGGTCTAGCAACCAAAACAATCAGCACATGCCAGTCCACCGTAACATCAGGCTTGAGGGTCATTTTAGGTCCAGCGAGGCTAACCCTTGGGAGGGTTCACACAGGCCCAGGATACGTGTAAAGTGGGAGCGGATCATGGAAGGCTTGAAGGCAGGAGAAGGTTCCTCCCCTTCCTGGAACACTATGGTGACGATGTCGTTTCCAATGTGGCGCTTCCTTTCCACCTGGAAGTAAATGAACAGGATCACTGAGAAGGCCGCTCACACATGGCATGTTCCCAGAGTTAATGCACTAATGGAGCAAAACAAACTCCACTGCTCACAGAGCCCTGAGCTGCAGTATCTTGACTCCTTGCCTCCCAACCTCTCCAGCCCTTCTCCTGGCTCATCTGGCAGTCTCCTTCACTCCTCTTCCAACTCAGGCCTGCATTTAATCTTCACTGTCCTCCCCCAGGAGCCTCCAAGCAGTCTCCTTGCCTCTATTCTCTCCCACTTTACTGCTCTGATCAGGTTCACCTTCACTCCTGCTTCATCTCCTTAGCCTGGAGTTCAAGGCCCCTGGACCAGAGGCAGTGCCTCAGAATTCCCTGGGGACGGGCTCAAATATGCATATTTTAAAATATAAACAAATGCCTTTACTCGTTCTGAAGCATATACTTGATGAGAATAGTGGCCCTATCTAATCTGACCCCAGCTGACCTTTCCAAAATGATCTTCTAGACCTAGGGCCAATAAATCCTTTTTTAAAAATTAATTTATTTTTTAATTGAAGGATAATTGCTTTACAGAATTTTGCTCTTTTCTGTCAAACCTCAACATGAAGCAGCCATAGGTATACATATATACCCTCCCTTTTGAACCTCTCTCCCATCTCCCTCCCCATCCTACCCCTCTAGGTTGATAGAGCCCCTGTTTGAGTTTCCTGAGATATACAGCAAATTCCCATGGCTATCTATTTTACATATGGTAATGTAAGTTTCCATGTTACTCTTTCCATACATGTCACTCTCTCCTCCTCTCTCCTCATGCCCATAAGTCTATTCTTTATGTCTGTTTCTCCATTGCTGCCCTGTAAATAAATTCTTCAGTACCATTTTCCTAGATTCTGTATACATGCGTTAGACTACGGTATTTATCTTTCTCTTTCTGACTTACTTCAGTCTGTATAATAGGTTCTAGGTTCATCCACCTCATTAGAACTGTCTCAAACGCATTCCTTATTATGGCTGAGTAATATTCCATTGCATATATGTCAGTAAATCTTTTCTGTGAAGGTCCAGACTCTTGACAGTCCCTTGTACTGCAAGGAGATCAAACCACTCAATCCTAAAGGAAATCAACCCTGAATATTCATTGGAAGGACTGATGCTGAAGCTCCAATACTTTGGCCACCTGATGCAAAGAGCCGACTCGTTGGAAAAGACCCTGATGCTGGGAAAGACTGAGGACAGGAGGATAAGGGGTGACAGAGGAAGAGATGGTTGGATGGCATCACTGACTCGATGGACATGAGTCTGAGTAAACTCCGGGAGTTGGCGATAGACAGGGAAGCCGGCATGCTGCAGTCCATGGGGTCGGGAAGAGCTGGATACGACTGAGCGACTGAACTGAACTGAACTGAGCAACTGAATGATAACAATGAAGGTCCAGACAGTAAGTATTTTGGGGTTTGCAGATCATACTCTTTACAACCATGCAGCTTTGCTGTTGTGGCACAAAAGCAGCTGTAGACAATTCATAAACCAATCGGCAAGACTGTTTTCCAATAACACTTTATTTAACAAACCACACAGTCTGCTGGATCTGGTTCATGGGCCATAGTTTGCCAAGCCCTGTCCAAGACCTTTGCATAACTGGCCAAGGAGAATGATTCACTTTTCTCCATGGGTCCCTCGTGTGTCCCCTATTTTACATTGTAAGCTCCTGAGAACAGGATTTCTGCCTGACTCATATTAGATATTACTCTCATTTTGCAAGTGGAAAAACTAAGGATTAGAGATGCTCTGATAATTTTACTTCAATTTAATTCAAAAAGATTTTTGGCAATTACTTCTTAGATATGACACTAAAGGCATAGCCAATGAAAGAAAAAATACATAAATTTGACTACGTTAAAATTTAAAACTTCTGTTTACATTAAAGGATACTATCAACAAAGTAAAAAGGCAGCCCAAAGAATGGGAGAAATATTTACAAGTCATATATTCAATCATATATAAAGAATTCCTACAATTCAACAACAAAAACCCCAAATAATGTGATTAAAATATAAGCACAGGACTTGAATACACAATGCTTTAAAAAATATACAGATGGATAATAAACACAAAAGATGCTCAATATCACTAATGATTAGAGAAATGCAAATAAAAAGCACAATGAGATATCACCTCACACCCATCAGAATAGCTATTTTAAAACAACTCAAATAACAAGCGTTGTTACAAATGTGGAGAATTGGAACTCATGCATTGCTGGGTGGTGGGAATGTAAAACAGAGCCACTGCTGGGAAAAATATTCAAATAATTAAACACAGAACTACCATATGATCCAGCAATTCCAGTTTTGGGTATATTCTGAAAGCAGAAACTCAAACAATTATTCGTACACCAATGCTCTTAGCAGCTGTATTGATAATACCTGAAAGGTGGAAATGACTCAAGCATCTACCAATGATGAATGGATAAAGAAAATGTGGTATAAAAATGTGGAATACTACTCAGCCTTAAACATGAAAGAAATTCTGACACATGGTACAATATGGATGACCCCTGAGGACACTGTGATAGTGAAATAAGCCAGACAAAAAGGAAAAATGTATGATTCCACTTACATGAGATTCCTAGAATGATCAAATTCATAAAGACAGAGAGGAGTGCGGTGGTTGCCAGGGGCTGGGGGAGGGAGAAATGTGGATTTACTGATTAATGGGTACAGGCTTTCAGTTTGAGAAGATGATAAAGTTCTAAAGATGGACTGTGGTGATGACTGCACCACAATGCACTTAATGGAATTAATGCCACTGAACTATAAATTCAAAAGTGGTTAAAATTGTAAATTTTATGTTAAAATGAAAATAAGTAAGTGCTGATCCATCAATTGATGAATGGATAAACAAAATGTATCCATAAAGTAGGAAATTATTCTGCAATAAAAAGGGATGAAATACAGCTACAGGCTACAACATGGACAAACCTTGAAAACATGCCAAGTGCAAGAAGCTAGTTACAAAAGACCACATATGACCTGATTCCATTTATACAAAGTGTCCAGAATAGGCAAATCGAAAGAGAAAGCAGGTTGCTAGTTACCAGAGGCTAGGCAGTGGGGAGTGGGAAGTAATGGCAAAGCCGTGAGAGATTTCTCTTCGGGGTAATGAAATATTCTAAAATTGACTGTGGTTGAATAGTTGAATAACCATGTGAACATACTTATGTGGGTAAAGTGAATGGAATATGAAATATGTCTCAAAAAAGCTTTTATATATATATTTAAAAGTAATTATTTAGCTTCTACTCTATACCAGGAACAAAACAGACAAAATTCCTGCCTTCATGGGACATGTACTCTAGCAGTAGGCACAGAAATTACACACTAAATGTAAACAAGTGTTCTAAATAATATGTGTAATGTTAGGTGACAATGTGTGCCATGGAGGAACAGGAGCCGTGCAGGGGTCTGGGGGCACTGGGGTTGGGTGGGTTGTGGCTTTAATTCAGTCATGGGGTCATTTTAACAGCTGGCATTTGGGTGGATCTGAGGGTGGTGAGTGAGTCAGCCAGAGGATACCAGGTAGGAGAGAGTTCTAGGCAGAAGGAAGGGCAACTTAAAGCCATGACGTGGAGCAGTATCTGGTGACTTGGGACAGGAAAGGAAGATGATGTGACTGGAAGGGAGGAAACCAGAAGAGCAGTGGGTGAGGGACCAGAGAGGTATGGAGGTCACTAGGGCCTTCAGCCACTCTAAGGATCTGGCTTTGACTCTGAGTGAAGCGGAAGGCACTAGGGGTTTGGGAAGAGGTGGACATGCATTTTTAAGGATCACTCTGGCCAGTGGATTGAGAAACACTGTCAGGGCACCAGGGAGGCTGAAGAGGAATTTATTCAGCATGGTAACTGAAATGTGACAAAAGCTCAGGTGTCACCTGAAGGTCGAGTCCACAGGATTTCCTGACAAACTGAATATGGGATGAGAAGGAAAGACAGGAATCAAGAATGATGCTAAGGTCATTTTGCCCCAGACACTGGAACAGCAGAAGAGCCATCATCAGAGATATGAAAGACTTTGGGAGGAAGAGGTCTGGAGGAGAATAGGGAATTCAGCTTTGGACAGACTGGGTGTGGGACTCTGAGCCCAGGGGAGGTGTCAAGAAGGCTGCATATTTGGTCTGGAGTTCCCCCTAGGCTGGCTGGAGATGTAAGTTTGGGTGTCTGTGGCATGGGCTGGGATATGAATGGGTATGTGAGTGTAAAAAGAGAAGAGAAAGGAGCTGAGAACTGAGCCCTGGGGCTGTCATCACACACAATGAGTCCAGGATCTCAGAGCCACCTTGAGGCAGAGCTGGGCTGGGCCCAGGGCTGACACAAAGCCTGTGCTTTTATCTGGTCCTGAAAGCTGCAGTCGGTTCTGGAGCACTGGGAGACTGGGTGTTAGGGGCGAGGACATCACAGATGTTAGGGAGAAGATAAGCCCCAGAAAGACAAATATCAACACCCCCTTTCTTGCCCCCACTGTGGTTTACTTCCGGAGATAGAAGAGAGAGATGAAGGAGTTATTGTAAAACCAAAATCTACAAAATCTTTGTGAAAGTTTGTTTCTTTACATCAGATTTTGGATGTGGCTCAGACTGTTCCACTAGTGTTTTAGATGTTAGGAGATCAAAGAGCCACCAAGATCTTATGAGCCACCAAGATTTTCTGACTGTTAACTTAGGCCCCAAAGAGACCATGGCAGATAGAGAGAGAGGCTTGTGGTTACTGGTCCTTCTCTGCACCGAGAAGGTTCACTGTCATTCTGCACTTCTTTGGCTCTCTTCCCCACTGCTTTATCTTTTTGGTAATAGAGACAAATTTCATAGTTGTGATTTTCTTCACATCTAAGTGGAAGGCCCAAGCACTACCCACAGATCCAGCCAAGATGTTGAGAACACCAGAGTTCATCTGGGAACATTTCAGTGCTCCTGGTGAGCCTGTTTTCTCTTAATATGCTAACAGCCCCTTTCAAAAAGATAAGGTTAAAGTCTGGAGTTGGGCAAAGGTTGAACTGTCACATTCATTCTTCCTGTCTCCGGCTAATGCCATCATTTGTCACAGGACAGAGGCTATTTTGGTGAATGTACGGGGCTGAAAAGGTCAGGGTTGGGGGAGGAGGAGGGTTATGAAATATTTCAGTGGAATTTTTTCCCTATCATTGTTGAGATGTAAGAGGTCAACATAATTCATGGTGAGTGGGAGGGTAAGATGGATCTCTCTTCTCCATGTGAACCCAGGATCCTAAGAGCTTCAGCTCCTAAGAGGTGGAGCCTAGTAGTGATAATATAGATCACCTCAGCCACACAAGGGAAGAAAGGAACTCTTAGACACTTAAGCAAGCTTACTGGGCCCAGGCACTTCCTGCTTATGCCTGTCCCTTACCAGTTAGCCTTCTAAAATCAGAGCAAGCTTAAATTCTCCAGAGGGTCTCCACTGCCTGTAAGATAATCCACCAGCTCCTTATTCCAGGCCCCAAACCATCAAACAGAACTAGCTCTTCCTGAGCCCACCACCTGCATGTCCCCAAAGCATCGCTATGTCTCATGATCATAACATCACTTTTTAGCCAAACGATCTGCTTTGTGTCTTTCTCCTACTGGAGTCTCATTGAAATAAGGATTATAAGTGTTTAGGAAAAAGCCCTTTTAGCCCTCACATACTGGCTCTAGGTTCACATTTCTTGCAAATCTTTGCTGAACAACTGTTGATTCATGTTTGTGATATTTACTTACATAGATGCCTTCAATGTGTAAAAAAGGGATAAGAATCTCATACAAAGGTAAATGGAACCCCCCAAATCCTTAATAAACCAGCAGCATGTATCTTTGTTATATCTAGATTTCATCAAATGGGCAAGTTTTCTCTTGGAAACAGCGGCTAATCTCTGCAGGGGGCAGAGTGTTCTTAAGTAGTTTTTTCCGCAATGGGGCACAGGCCATTGGGGAAATGGTCAGTGTTAACCTCCTGCATTAACCTGAAAAAATACTTGCAATCATTCTGACCAGACCCAGGCACGTGGAGAGAAGTCACAGGATGTGTTTATGCAAAACCGTCTGTCAGGGGTCTAGAAAACCACACTCACACACAGGCACACACACACACACATGGTCACACAGACACACCGGTACATGACTGTCTGAGCCTTTATCTCCTGAAGGGGCCAGCACCAGTGAGGGTAGTTCTTCCTAAGCCTTGGTGAAACTGCAAGCAAACAGACTGGAAACAACATCCCCAAACTGGTCCTGAAATTCGGCTCGTGTATGAACATCCACAGTCTCTGGTTCTATGAAGTCAGCAATGCGCTCTCCACACTGAGGTCACCGCTGGGTGTTCTGCGTGTTCACACCTACCTGCTGTTTGTTTTCTTTGGAATACGGCAACATGGTAGACACATGAAACATGATCTCATGCCCTTGGTAGATGGTATAAACAGAATGAATCCCTGTGGTGTCATCTGTAAAATACAATACGCATTTAGTGGGCACAGGGAATTGTGAGGCCGTAAGGAAACAGTCTTTATTTGCAGGCTAGAGGAATACAGCACAGTTAGCACATTCCAAAGATCCTATGATCATCCACCTGAGTGGAGGCAACAATATGGATCCCTCTCCAGCTGAGGCAAGGCTACTGCCCACGTGGGGGCCTCTTCATCCCCCTCTAAGCTCTCTTGCTGTCTCATTCTTGCCTTGCTTAGAGCAGAAGAGATCATAAGAATTCTGAGCCCCAAAGGACAGCATGTTACAACTCCTTGCCTTCTAGTTACTGCTGGTGTCCAGGCCAAAGTGAACACAAGATGACATACAGGTAATTATCATGTCTATAAAACAAAAGGAGCTATATCCCTGGCAGCATTGTATAGTGACTAACAGCATGGGGTTTGGAGTTGGGCAGACTCAGATTCGAGTTCTCATTAGCTATGTTCCTTCTGACACATTACCTCACCTTTCTCTGAGCCTCAGTTTCTTAAAATTTGCAAATAGAGATAAAAGTAGTGTCTAACTCCTAAGGGTGTCTATCAGATTATCCCAGGAAAGGGAAATGAGGCTGATGGACTCCAGCAGTGACCATGGGCACACAGAGCTTGTTGGGGGGGTCATGGGGGTGGGAAGCTGGGCCTGACCACTGGGCCTGAATCCTTTATCCCAGCATCTACCAGTTAAGGTACTCTCAGGACAGCTCTCACAAACTGCCTGACCTTCCCGTATTCAGAATCTGTGAAGTGACTTCAGCGTGGGCTGGTGGAGAGATGAGGCCCCCAGAGGCTCAGGATACCCGATTTGAAGTTTATCAAATTTAGGCGAGTCAGCCTCACATCACCTGCCTGGCTTACCTCCAGGACTGGCTGTGAAGAGCAGATAAAATGACAGAAGTGCAAGCACAAGAAAAAACCCAGAAATGCTGTATAGTTATAAGACAGCATACTCCACCCTGGGTGTAAATTCAAATTCAGATGAGGCTGGCAAACAAAACTTCTACAAAACACAGCAGAATGGAGGAGGAGGCAAGCTTACTTTTGGTGTCCAGACCACCACGGTAGCCTGTCCAGCCCTTGAGAGTGATGGTGTCACCCAGCAGATTTAAAAATTTTTGAAAAGCGTCACTTCCGATTTCTGTAAGAAGAGGTCAAGTGTGAACAAAGTGCAGTGTCCACAAGGTCCTAGTTTCTAGCTATGTACTGAAATCCTTTGAAGATTAACTAGGCTCCATGGACATTCCCTCTTCTGGAGACTGTGCAAGGGGCCCACAGTTCCCAGAATCTGAGGAAAGGAGAAACTACAGAGTCAGTCTAAGCAACCTGAGTGCTGCCAGGCTGGGGTCACAAGGATCTAGTAATGCGGAAGGAAAACATCATTACTATTCCTGTTAATAAGGAACAGGTCTTTAATACGAAAAGTGCTAAATAACAGGAAAAGAGGGCCATCTTCTAATTCTCTTAAGCATAAAAATCCCAGAGAAAAACGTCCTCGTTGCTCCTGAGATAACAAATGCCCATGTAATTTTCCAGTTACACTGAATCCCCCATGCCAGTGCCTGGCACAGATTCAGTGACCAATGAATATTTGTCAAATGAACGAAACTGGGCAAACATGTGTCCTACCAAATTTACCCTGAAAATTTACCCTTCAACTTCATAAAAACTACTGGCTGTTTCTTTGCATTAAAGACTGAGCAGGTAAGATGAGTCGCAATCGTTTAAATTGCAATGAGGCGGGGCAGGGTTTCCGTTAGAAAAAGGGGGAGACACTCACCGTTGCTGAACATGTCATCATCTGTGAGCTGGCCATCTTTGGCAAAAAGAACCCCAAACTTGAAATTCACAGAGCCCTTAAAATGAGACAACAAAAGGCGCTGGATTTAATTTTCTCATCAAAGCAGACACAGTTATGAGATGTGCTGGTCATTATTTAGGGATCCTACAGTGACCTCAGTGGCTACTTGCTATATTACTTCCTCCCCTCCACCTCAATTTTGACCCATATTAACAACAATTATTTGTTGATTTTTATAGATTTTTATAGCTTACGAGGAAATCCTGTGTTCTTCTGTGAGTTCACTGGAAATTTCATTACCAATGGAGCCTGTAGGATGTCAGGTCCATTCTGCAGCAAAACAGTGCTCAAAGTAAACAGACCCCAGGAGCTCACAGGACTGGCACCATGCTCTGATCAGCCCAGCAGTGGCAGTCTGGAACCCAGCTAGCAGAGAGCTCAGGGTGATTCAAAATTTAACCCCACAATCTGAGGCTAAAAACTCGTGGGCTCTTTTAGAAAGAGAAATGGAAACTGAAGACAACGTAGTCTAAAAGCTCATTTGCCCCCAATTCCTAAAGCTATTTAATCTCAAGAAGTCACAAAGCAGATATGGGGAGAAAAAGGCAATCAAGAAGTAGCCAGTACAAATGTTCAGTCTACTATCCTCAACATTAAATGTAGGATTAAAATCAGATCCTGTAGGAGTGATAAAAACCAAATGCAAGATGGCAGCTTCTACAGGGAAGAGAGAATAGGATCAGGGAGCTCAATTATATTTATTTATTTATTGGCTGCACCACTTGCCTTGCAGAATTTTTCCTGACCCAGAACTGAACCTGGGTCACCACAGTGAAAGCCCAGAATCCTAACCACTAGGCCACCACAGAAGTACTGCAACTCTTTTTCATAGAATTTTTTCTTAAACTGAGTAATAGCTTCGTAGGTTTTCATCATATTATAGTCTATGCTTTTTTTGTGTGCCTGAAGTATTGCATAATTAAAACAAAAATCTGAGGTTGGAAAAGATCAACTTTTGCAAGGCTGTCTAATGAGGGGATTCTCAGTTGCCAGATAAGGAGTCAACAAAGAAAAAGGTGAGTAAAATATTGCTGGCCATATTGGGAAAAAGGCAATCCTTTGATGCCTCTGCCATTTGACCTCACAGAGATCATTTCTGAACTCAGAGGTCTGCTTCTGGAAAATAGGCCCTAGAGAAAGAGTACAATTCTTAGGCGGAAGAGGAAAGGCTATTTTTGATTCCTCTTCTCCAACCTGTCATGGGCTTAGGCAAGGGCAGTATGGGTAGACTTGGCCTTGGGAATGTGGAAACTATTGAGATTGTAGAAAAACTAGCCTTGAAGATTGTTTCCATTGGAAACAGCTAGGGAATGGAATCCATTAATATTAAAACATTTAAAAATGACACAGTATTATAGTGATTTGGTATTAAAAGAAAATATCAAAAAATTAATAACCCTATCCTCCAAAAAAGAAACTATACCCCACTTGGATTTTTAATGTAAGCCACTTCACTCCTGAGGCCTGGGAAGCAGTCAGGGTGAGCCCAGCCTTCGGCAGAACCTAACCTACTTTTCTCCTTCCCAAGCCTTTGCAGGGGATCTCTCAAGTCATCTAGAGGAAGACCAAATTTAGAGAGGTTTAGCCCATTTCTCCATCAGGGTGTTCCCCTGGAGAAGGAAATAGCAACCCACTCCACTATTCTTGCCTGGAAAATCTCATGGACAGAGGAGCCAGGTGGGCTAAAGTTCATGGGATTGCAAAGAGTCGACACAACTTAGTGACTAAACAACAAAGAAGTATTGCCAATGGGTCAGAGGTGGGAGGGTCAAGGCAGAGCACAGAATTCAGGATGGCTGGTCTGGGAGCACTCAAACTCTGAAAAGCCAAGGGGCTAAGGCTGTACTTCTAAACATTCTTCTGTCCCCAGTACATCTGAAGGACAGATGCATACCCATCAGTAGTAATAATTTTCTATCTAGTGGTTTTCTCTGTAGAGTGACGAAGAGGGAGGTAGCTTTCAGGATGGTGCCTCACCCAGGGCTCTTGCCCACCATGCAGCCTCAGCTCACATGTCAATCCAGAGAGGACTTCCTGACCTCCAACATGGTCACCCTCCCGGCACTGTTATTCTCCTTCATGGCACTTTATTTATCTTCTTAATACATCTATTCACACTCTGTAGTTCTTTTTATTGAACTTGCATATTTGTCTGTTTCTACCACTAGAACTTGGGCTTCTCTGGAGGCTCAGTGGTAAAGAATCTGCCTGCAGTGCTAGAGATGAAAAAGACCTGGGTTTGATCCCTTGGTCAGGAAGATCCCCTGGAGTGGGGCATGGCAACCCACTCCAGTATTCTTGCCTGGAGAATCCCATGGACAGAGAAGCCTGGCAGTCTAAGCCTGGCAGTTGTGAAGAGTAGGATGTGACTGAAGCGACTGAGCACGCACACACCACTAGAACTTAAGTCCTATGAAGGAGGGATGGTACATATCTTGCTCTCTGTGGAATCTCCAGGGCCCACTACCGTGCTGGGTATTTTGGAGAGGATTAATAAATATTCATGAACAACTGTGTGTATAATAAATGAGAAAAGAAACACAAGTGGTCAGATACAACTTATTTTCCACAAGTTGCCTCCAAATGGCCACCTCTTCCATATAAACCTATTTTTGGTAAATTTCTTGGGATTTTGTCAAGGATCTCTGTCACTGTGGGGTTTTTTTTTTTTTGTAGCTCTTCTTTCTCTGTTTTTGGGAGTGATGATGGCAATCATATGTCTCTGTACTCTGGCACCTTTTCTACTCTCAGTGGTCCCTTAACAAGCACCTACAGTGGTTTGGGGTCTAACAGATAACCTTCTTAGAATAACAGCACAGAGATTAAAGCAGTGGTTCTCAAACTTGAACAGGCATCAGTATCAGCTGGGAGGCTTGTTAAAATAATGATTGCTGGCCCCATCCCCAGGAGCTCCAATCCCACAGGTCTGGGGTAGGGTCCAAGAATCTGTATTTGCGACAAGTCCACAGGTGATGCTGACGCTGCTGGCCCAGAGACCTCTGTCTGAGAATCACTGGACTGGAGGAACCAACCTACAGAAGCAACCAGCTCAGGGTCATGTCCAGCTGGGCTGACAGCTAGCAAGCCAAGGGAAGAAGTATTGGGTCAATGACTGATGATGAGCTATGAACTAACAGCCCTGTGCTCCACTGAATCCACGCTTTCACTTTACAGACAGGACAGCTGAAGCCCAGGGAATATGAGATGTGCCCAAGCCTGAGACTAAGTGAGGGCAGGACTGGAGCTGGAGGTAGGGACTCCTGACTTGCGATGCAGTGCTCTTTTCAACACAGGGCCACAGTCTTCTCAGGATGGTTTTGAGTTGAGTGAAGCTGAGAGTTACAAGCAGAAATAGGGCCCATTGCTGCCTGATCACTGGCTGAAGCTTTGGAAAGTTTTTCTGGGGCTGCTCTGTCATTGGCACCAGCATCCTTGCTGAGAGGACCCCACCCACTTCAAGTTCAGTTTAGTTCAGTTCAGTTCAGTCACTCAGTCGTGTCTGACTCTTTGCAACCCCATGGACTGCTGCACGCCAGGCCTCCCTGTTCATCACCAACTCCCAGAGTTTAGACTCATGTCCATTGAGTTGGTGATGCCATCCAACCATCTCATCTTCTGTCATCCCCTTCTCCTGCCTTCAATCTTTCCCAGCATCAGGGTATTTTCCAGTGAGTCAGTTCTTTGTATCAGGTGGCCAAAGTATTGGAGTTTCAGCTTCAGCATCACTTCAGCCTCCACTTCAGGTGGAGGCTCCCAAAAGACTGGTATTGCAAGGTCTTGGTAAATACTTGAAATTACAGAGTCTTGTTTAGGTAATTTTGTTTCCAGGGCTTCCCAAATGATGTAAATGACTAACAGGGTTGTCTCCTATCTCCAGAAATCAAGGTATCACTGAACAGAATGCACTGTATTTCTGGAGGAGATAGCTTTTATGAGGGGCTATTTGAGGAGGGCATCACTTGACTTGGGACTACCTGACCATCACGGGTCATATTTTAGCAGCACTGAACTTGCTGTCATCAGTGCTTCATGAGGCTGGCTGCTACTTGCAGCAGGGGGCCTTGAGGGATGGCTGGGAGTGCAAAGTCTCAAGACCATACCTGGGCCCCTGGAGGGAGGTGACTGGTGGAGGGAATCGTGGGAACTGGTTTTCTCGGGACTTTGGTCCTGCTCAGATACTCACCATAGAGATAAGGTCATATTTGTAATTCCTACTTGTATGGGACTTTACGTTTTTAAGTTCCAAATTTTATGAGAGAAAACTCAACATGATTATAAACCAACGTATAGTCATGTTTTGGGGAATTAATAGTATGCTAGGAATTATATTTCTTCTGAGGAAAGTGAAGTATGAGAGGGAAGAATAAAGGAGGAAATGGGGATGACAGAAGATGAGAGGGTTGGATGGCATCACCGACTCAATGGACATGAGTTTGAGCAAGCTCTGGGAGCTGGTGAAGGACAGGGAAGCCTGGTGTGCTGCATTCCATGGGGTCACAAAGAGTCGGACGTGACTGAGCGACTGAACAACAAGCCCTACTGATTCCAAAAGAATATTCTGGAATCAAGATATGATGTCTTAATTCAGAACTGCATACCCTCAGCTCCTCTTTACTCTTGTCTGGGCAATGCCTCCATATTTCTGTGTTTCACATGTTCCTACACATCTGTCAACCCCTCCATGTCTGTTTGCCTGGGACACCATGTTTTCTCTTGCCAGGGGGAGACGAGGCTCTCTACACAATGGATTTCAGGACACCAACAACACTTTACCAAATAGCTAACCTTTCAGAAACATCACTAGTATTGTTCATTTTTTCCCTGCTCATCTTTGCAGCTGATTATCACTATAATTGGGAGAAATTGGGATAAATTCAAGAAGTGGCTGGGATTAAAGAAGAGTGCCTTGGCCACACAGCTCTCAGGGAGGCTGTGAAGGATGCTGATCACGTCACACCTCTTCAAGTACATTATAACGAGTACCCCTTGTTGCTGCTAGCAAATATGCCCTTAGTAAGGAAATAAAAATGAGAAATAAGGAGATGAGCTACTCCTTTTTCAAAATTTGGCAGGTCCAAAGACAAGTATGAGAGAATAAACCAAACAGCAAACAGGGGTTCTTCAAGAGAGGGTGGAAGTGGTGAAGTGGGGAGCATTCATGTTTCCCACTGACGTGTGTGTGTTCTTAGTTGCTTAGTCGTATCTGACGCTTTGTGATCCTATGGACTGTAGCCTGCCAGGCTCCTCTGTTCATGGAATTCTCCCGGCAAGAACACTGGAGTGGGTAACCATTTCCTTCTCCAGGGGATCTTCCCAACCCAAGACTGAACCCAGTTCTCCTGCATTACAGGCAGATTCTTTACCATCTGAGCCACCAGAGAAGCTCCTTCCTGTTTTCCACTGATACATTTCTGTATTGTTTGTCACAAAGGGCAGGTACATGTACTATGTGGGTGTGCAATAAATATTTATGAATTAGTAATTTTGAGACATAAAAACTATACATGCATGCGTGCTAAGTTGCTTTAGTCATGTCCAATTCTTTGTGACTCTATGGACTGTAGCCCTCCAGGCTCCTCTGTCCATGGGACTCTCCAGGTAAGAAGACTGGAGTGGGTTGCCATGCTCTCCTCCAGGGGATCTTCCTGACCCAGGGATCAAACCCACATCTCCAATGGCTCCTGCACTGTGGGCAGATTCTTTACTGCTGAGACATGAGGGAAGCCTAAAAACTATACATGGTATAACCCTAATCTTAGATAAAATATAACAAATATATATCAAAATGTGATACTCTACCAATACTAGTTTTCTCTGTGATTTTAGGTGATATTTTCCTTATATCTTTTGTTCATTTCTGCATTTTTCAAATGTTTACCAGAAATGTGTATGACTTTTATCTTTTGCCTTTTACAAGCTACACATGGAGTTCATGGATTCTTCAGCAACAAGCATGATTGTACATGGATAATATGTAGATTACAATGTAGATGTCTCCTTTTGCCCATTCTCTGCCACATCCTGCCCGACACTTCCACTAACCTGCCACGGTGACTCCTGCCAACAATGTGGGGGGCAGCCGCTCAGCCTCCTTCTTTGACTTTACATTGCCATGTTCAGGAATCATGAGGTGTCGCTGCCTCAGAGAAACCTCTGTTTGGCCAGTGGGTAAAATCTACTCCTTATGCTATGTTACTACCTTGTTTACTTTCCCCAAAGCTCTTGGAATTGTCGGTAGGACTGTGTTTATGTTTGTTTATTTTCTTGCTTAGTTTGTCTCAGCCCAGCAGACTGTAGCTCCATGAAGAAGGGACCTTGCCTTCTTCATCAATGTATCCCCAACGCCTCAAATAGTACACGGTACACCCACAGTCAGAGGTCAGTAAACATTTGTTGAATCAAGGAATGAATGAATATACACAGAAATCTTTGCCTATAGAAACAACTAGGCTTATACTGTATTGCCCCACAAATTGTTTTTTCTTCGGTAAGTACTGTGTTGTGGAAATCTTTCCATGCCAGTAAATAAAGATCTACCTCATTTCTTTCAATGAATGGCATCATATGATTTCATTATTCACTCAGTCCATGAATGATTCACATATCCAACCAAATATCTACTCTGTGTCCTCTGTATGTACTATTCTAGGCTCTGAGGATGCAGCAGTGAAGAAAAATGGAAGAGTCCCTGTTCTAGTCGGGGCAACAGATAAAAACTGAATAAATGAAATCCATGTGTTAAGAAGATCAACAAACCAGTGTAGAAGGGCAGTGGGTAAGAGATATTTTAGTTAAGGGACTGGGATGTCCTCCCTGAGCAGAGATGCCAATCAAGAAAGGGTGTGACCCAGGAGACGTCTGGGATGAGCATCCGTGCAGTGGGAGCAGCAGGCTTCCTGCGGACATGGAAGCAGGAGGCCAGTGGCTAGTGTGGAGCCGAGGGTGGAGCAGAAGATGGCCTTATTACACAGGCCCTAGCAGGCTGCAGTGAGGACCTTGGGCTTCATCTGAGTGGGATGGGAAGCCAGTGAGTTCTGAGCAAAGGGAGCAGATGGCTTACCATGTTTGGATGCTCTATGAAAACTAGAAGAGAGGACAAGAGAGGAAGCAGGCAGAAGAGCAGGAGGCTCTGCAGAATTCAGGTGGGAGATGGTGGGGCTGGTGGACTAGAGTGGTGGTGGAAGCACTGAGAAGCATGCGAGTCAGGGCTATGTTTTGAAACAGTGTCATCGGAATGTGCTGATGGATTAGATGGGGTGTGAGAGACAGGAGGTATTAAGGATGTTTCCAAGTCTGGCCTCAGCGACTGGACAGGTGATACCACCGTTTACCAACAGGAACAGTGTACACACACTCTCATTGAGTAACTACTCAATTGTTGAGTGGTAGTATTTCAGATGTTTCTCTACGTTAATCATGCAGTTGTAAAACCTAACATTCTTTTTTAAATGAGACAACAGGGAACGGAAACACGCACATGATGCGGCATTCTGCATGTGCTAACAGAGAACCTTAGCTTTAACTGAATGAAAATGAAAACCTCATTCCTCACCCTGACCATGGGATTAACATTTGAATGATTCCAAGCAGGTTTAAGCAGCTTGTTTCTCTATCTTTATGGCTAGCTGCACAGAAAATTCTGAAATACACCGGAGAAAATACGTCAGTCAAGTCTTTCAGTGATAAGAGACTCGCTGTGCAAATCCACGGAGAGGTGTGTCCGGGGGGAAAGGCTGTGTTCCTGGTGAAGGGGAAGCTCATTGACAAACATCAAGGTGGGGTAGCAGGACCCGGCATCTCGCAACACTACTTACCTCTTGTTCTTCAAGGACCAGCAAGTCCTGTCAAATGAAGTTCAAAAAGTTAAGTCCAGGATGAATGGTAACCATTTTATGTTGACTTTCTGTGAAAGCCAAGCTTCATCTACTGTCACACCACTTTTCTCCACCTCAAAATATTCCACTTTTAAGCTAAAGTTTACTTTTACTGGGTACTTTTTGGATCCAGTGATTTGTCAGAACTCTTTCCCCTATGCTAGAAGCTGGTTGCTCAAGGTTCCTAAGGGAAACCTACAGGCACCTGATCACAACAGGGCAACTACTGCTGGTAAATTTTACACACACACATGCACACACACACACACACACACACACACACACAGAGGATGGAAGGGAAGCTCATGAGTGAAAGGGAGAGTGTGACAGTGTCTTTGGTGAAAACAGGCATAGAGGTATGACCTAAATAGGCAGAAGGTTGCTATATCTTGTTTTCAGATATTCCTCTGCAGGATGACTCTACTGGCTTCCTGCTGCCTCCTGGACAGAACCCAGCCAGGCTGCCTCTCCAACCTCTTCCCATGTCACCCCGCCTGGCATGCCAGCTCCTTGAAGCTCAGCTCTGACACAGAACTGTCACACTGTTAGTGATGGCTGCATTTATGAGTTTCAAGGGGAGAATTTAGAAGCGAAATTGATTGCAACTGTGAGACAAAAGTCTAGTTGCCATTTTTCTGATGGACCATTATTTTGATTATGACTAAACATTTTTCTACCAAGGCTGACTGATTTCCTTTAACAGTAAGTCCTAAGAAAACAGGACAGCTTTCTGGACACCTGCTATCCTCTGAATTTCTGAAAATGACAGACTCCTAGCCTCCATCTTAGTTCCCATTGGACTCTCAGGTAGGAAGTTCTTCATGATGAGAACCACTGGTGATTCTGGTTGGGATCCTAGGCTAAGAATCACTGATAATTTGTCAGTTCTAACACTGTGACCACATTATACAATTATGAAGCACAAAGTTCTGGGTTACCTTTTGTATCTCAGGGTGAAAAATTTCCCTGGGGCCTTTCTCGAATTTGTCCAGATTCATGGCACTGAAATAGAATGGACAGAGTGAGCCGCAGTGGGGTGGAAACTTAAATAATGTCAAGCCAGTCTTGGATCCTCAGAAAAGCTAACTATTATACCCTAGAAGATCATAGCTGGGTTCCTAGAGGGGCCAAAGGGGGTAGGAGCCAACAAGGAGCGATCAATGAAGGAACGTACCTGAGTAACCAACCTCGGGGGCTGCCCCTGAGCACTCTCACAGTGAGAAGGGAGAAGTGGGGAGCACCTGCTGTAGGCAACCCTAGCTAATTTCCATGATTCTTACTTTTATTTACCAAAAAAGAGATTCACTGACATTTACATAGTAATGAATGATAAGATGAAATGTAATTAAGATGACCTGACATGTCTTTCTTCCTTTGGTAATTCCTCTCTCACTAAGGGTAAAAGGTTGTTCTTAACAAGATTATTCTTTTACATTTTGCTTTAACCAAGCAACTTGAATTTCCTTGAGCTAAGTTCCTCTAGGGCAAAACAAGGTAATTGAACAAAATGATCCCTGACCTCTTCAGCAAGAATCCTCATATCTGTAAATAAAAGGTAAAGATAATAGCTATATTTATAGAGCATTTACTATATGCCAGGCACCCTGCTAAATATTTCATGTGGATCATCTCATTCAATCTCTATGAGGCAAGTACTATTTTATCCTCACATTAAGGATGAGGAAATTGAGGCTCAGTAGTTAAAGAACTAGTTAAGGATAACAAAGCTGTTAAGTCATGAAGCCAAGATTTGAACTCAGCTTATCTGACCCAATAGTATGTATATTTTAATTTTTAAGTTTTCAAGTTGATGATTGTAACAGTGAAAATCTTTTTTTCCATTGGCAGCAACTGTAGAAATTTTAATCTTTGCAACTTTAAAATACTTTCTTGCTGCAGCTTGCTCTGGCTATGAGTGGTGGGCTGAAAAGTGAAGGTCTCCTCAGATAACTAAATGAAATTAAAATTCATTGAAATCCCCAGTCTTTAAATATACAGAAGAAAGGAGCTGGAGAAACATCATTTTAGAAGAAGAAAATAAAAGGATTTTCAGAAATTTAGGCCAATATAATTCAAAGTATGACTCTTAAAGTTCAGATTTAGAAGCAGCAAGATACTTCAGTGCTCAACAAAAAGGTTAACCTCTCCATGGATTCATTCTTAGCTCGGGCTTCAGACTGGCCAGGAGGAAAAACCAGGGGCCCTACAGCAGAGGGGAGAAGGTCTACAATTCAAAGACAAAAATCAAGCTTGAAAACAAGATACAAATGTTTTACTTGCTAATCTCAGGACCCTTTCATCAGCCAGTTGCAATCACTAATGGACAGTCAGGTTCATCACTGTAACAGACATGCTGCCAAGTAACAGTAATAGGTGGGAACATGGAAAATACCATTTCCGACCACCACCTGGTTGCAGATGAATAGAGACTAAACTACCAGGCCACCAGGATAAGCTCTCAGAGTCACACAGGACTAGTGTGTGACATTAGTGGTTGACAGCCCAAGCCCTGGAGTCACATGGATCTAGGTATAAATCCAAGCACTGTGGTTTACCAGCTGTGAGATCTCTGTCAAATCCCTTCACCTCTCTGAAGCTCCAATTCCTCCTATGTAGAGTAGTGGTAAGATCTACTTTATAGAGCCAGCTTAAAGATTTCCTAAGACAATGCTTGTAAAACATTCAGCACAGTGCCTGACAAACAGAAGCTACTGTTACTGTAACATCTTAGCTGGTGACAAAGCACGAGGCTGATCTGAGTGGCCGCATTGCCAAGGGGAGGCTGACACCCAACATGGGGGAAAGAACAGAGGGAGGTGGAAAGGTGGGGGCATGAGAAGCAGCTGAGTGCTGAGCAGTGAGCAGTTCCTTCCATTCATTTAGCTTTCTGTTTGGTGAAGCACGTTCTTCTCTGAGAAGCATTTGCTGACATCTGAGTTTCTATTTCCAACAAGAAAAATGAAAGGAAAAAATATTTCTTGATTTTCTTCACAAAATCAAAGTATTTGCACACGTGCAGGAAAGAAACGGGCAACATATGCAGGACAGAAATGCTTGACAGCAAATTTCAGAACCAGCCAGACCTGGACTTGAGCCTCAGTTCCACTACACACCAGCTGTGGCTTTGTCCTCTTAGGCCTCCATTTCCTCATCTATAAAATGGGATAATAGTATACTACCTGCCCTACAGGGTTACTGTGACTACTGAATTAGGTACTGTGTGCCAAGTGCTTAGCAAAATGTCTAGTATATAGCCAAGGCCCAGGGAAATAGCAAGCTGACATCAGAATGCTCATAGGATAAAACCCATTTATGAGAGCCTGCTGTTGGGTTTCTGCTCACACGTACTCACCTTAAGATGGACTTCACAGAAAGTGTTTTCGTGGGGCTGTAGGGAAGGCATATTTTCTGAGTACCCTAGAAAGTCAAAACAGCAAACCAGTGAGAAGCTTGGCAATCTCCATCCCTGGAAGAGTCTTACCTCATCACATAAAAGAAACCCATGTCTAGTCTTGTTCACGTTTCTTCAAGCAGCACGTATATGAATAAATGTATCCTACATTGGAAAAATTCTTAATTAGGCTCAACAGCACTGGCTCAACACACCCCCCATCCTTCCAACCCCTAGGCACTTATGCTTTAAGCATCTGGACTGCTGGTCTCAGGTGCCTCTGGCATTGTGATGAGCAGATAAGCTGCCTAAACCAGAGAAGGGGTTTGGTCTCTGAGCCAAGGACTGGATCAGCCTCAAAGATCAGAATAAGAAAACAGTCTCCATGTGTTCAGTAGGACGCAAATATGATTCCTCCAGGTCAAAACCTTTTCAAACTAGAAATCACCTGGCTCTTTCTGAGTTTTCATAATGTATACTTTGATATTTTTCTGTGTTTACTTATTTAAAGTCTGTTTCCTCCTCTCTGAATGAGTACCCACTGTGACTATCTCATAGAAAGTACTCAGTCAATACTGGCTGAAGGAAAGGGACTGAAGGAGGGCTTGCCTGAATGGCTCAGTCCCACGTCTAAGCACCCAGGACAGATGAGGCTAGCCTCTTTATAATCTTCCAAAAGTGGCAGCTGCGTGGTGCTGGAGCAGTAAGTGACCGAGAGGAGATACACAACGTCCAAGGTCAGGAGCGAAGGCCATGAGGAAATACCAAGGAAATATCATGAGGAAATACCACGTCCAAGGTAAGAGAAACCCCAGTAAGACAGTACGTGCCAAGAGAGGGCATCAGAGGGCAGACAGACTGAAACCACAATCACAGAAAACTAGTTAATCTGATCACATGGACCACAGCCTTATCTAACTCAGTGAAACTAAGCCATGCCATGTAGGGCCACCCAAGACGGACAGGTCATTGTGGAGAGTTCTGACAAAATGTGGTCCACTGGAGAAGGGAATGGCAAACCACTTCAGTATTCTTGCCTTGAGAACCCCACGAACAGTATGAAAAAGCAAAAAGATAGGACACTGAAAGAGGAACTCCCCAGGTCAGTAGGTGCCCAATATGCTACTGGAGATCACTGGAGAAATAGAAATAACTCCAGAAAGAATGAAGGGACGGAGCCAAAGCAAAAACAACACCCAGTTGTGGATGTGGCTGGTGATAGAAGCAAGATCCAATGCTGTAAACAGCAATATTGCATAGGAACCTGGAATGTCAGGTCCACAAATCAAGGCAAATTGGAAGTGGTCAAACAGGAGATGGCAAGAGTGAACATCGACATTCTAGGAATCAACAAACTAAAATGGACTGGAATGGGTGAATTTAACTCAGATGACCATTATATCTACTACTGCGGGCAGGAATCCCTTAGAAGAAATGGAGTAGCCATCATGGTCAACAAAAGAGTCCGAAATGCAGTACTTGGATGCAATCTCAAAAACGACAGAATGACCTCTGTTCGTTTCCAAAGCAAACCATTCAATATCACAGTAATCCAAGTCTATGTCCCGACCAGTAATGCTGAAGAAACTGAAGTTGAATGGTTCTATGAAGACCTACGAGACCTTTTAGAACTAACACCCAAAAAAGATGTCCTTTTCATTATAGGGGACTGGAATGCAAAAGTACAAAGTCAAGAAATACCTGGAGTAACAGGCAAATTTGGCCTTGAAGTACAGAATGAAGCAGGGCAAAGGCTAATAGAGTTTTGCCAAGAGAATGCACTGGTCATAGAAAACACCGTCTTCCAACAACACAAGAGAAGACTCTACACATGGACATCAACAGATGGCCAACACCGAAATCAGATTGATTATATTCTTTGCAGCCAAAGATGGAGAAGCTCTATATAGTCAGCAAAAACAAGACCAGGAGCTGACTGTGGCTCAGATCATGAACTCCTTATTGCCAAATTCAGATGTAAATTGAAGAAAGCAAGGAGAACCACTAGACCATTCAGGTATGACCTAAATCAAATCCCTTATGATTATACAGTCATCGTGAAGTCGCTCAGTCATGTCCGACTCTTTGTGACCCCATGGACTATAGCCCACCAGGCTCCTCCATGGAATTTTCTAGGCAAGAGAACTGGAGTGGGTTGCCATTTCCTTCTCCAGGGGATCTTCCCAGCCTAGGGATCGAACCTGGGTCTCCCGCATTGCAGGCAGATGCTTTACTGTCTGAGCCACCAGGGAATAGCTACAGATGATTATACAGTAGAAGTGAGAAATAGATTTAAGGGACTAGATCTGATAGACAGAGTGCCTGATGAACTATGGATGGAGGTTCGTGACATTGTACAGGAGACAGGGATCAAGATCATCCCCAAGAAAAAAATGCAAAAAAGCAAAATGGCTGTCTGAGGAGGCCTTACAAATAGCTGTGAAAAGAAGAGAAGTGAAAAGCAAAGGAGAAAAGGAAAGATATACCCGTTTGAATGCAGCATTCCAAAGAATAGCAAAGAGAGATAAGAAAGCCTTCCTCAGTGGTCAGTGCAAAGAAATAGAGGAAAATAATAGAATGGGAAAGACTGGAGATCTCTTCAAGAAAATTAGAGATACCAAGGGAACATTTCATGCAAAGATGGGCTCAGTAAAGGACAGAAATGGCATGGACCTAACAGAAGCAGAAGATATTAAGAAGAGGTGGCAAGAATACACAGGAGAACTGTACAAAAAAGATCTTCACAACCCAGATGATCATGATGGTGTGATCACTCATCTAGAGCCAGACATCCTGGAATGTGAAGTCAAGGGCCTTAGGAAGCATCACTACAAACAAAGCTAGTGGAGGTGATATAGCTAGTAGAGGATTTGAGCTGTTTCAAATCCTAAAAGATGATGCTTAAAAGTGCTGCACTCAATACACCAGCAAATTTGGAAAACTCAGCAGTGGCCATAGGACTGGAAAAGGTCAGTTTTCATTCCAACCCCAAAGAAAGGCAATGCCAAGGAATGCTCAAACTACTGCCCAATTGCACTCATCTCACATGCTAGCAAGGTAATGCTCAAAATTCTCCAAGCCAGGCTTCAAAATACATGAACTGTGAACTTCCAGATGTTCAAGCTGGTTTTAGAAAAGGCAGAGGAACCAGAGATCAAATGGCCAACATCCACTGGATCATCGAAAAAGCAAGAGAGTTCCAGAAAAACATCTATTTCTGCTTTATTGACTATGCCAAAGTCTTTGACTGTGTGGATCACAATAAACTGTGGAAAATTCTGAAGGAGATGGAATACCAGACCACCTGATTTGCCTCTTGAGAAATCCGTATACAGGTCAGGAAGTAACAGTTAGAACTGGACATGGAACAACAGACTGGTTCCAAATAGGAAAAGGAGTACGTCAAGGCTGTATATTGTCACCCTGCTTATTTAACTTGTATGCAGAGTACTTCATGAGAAACGCTGGGCTGGAAGACACAAGGTGGAATCAAGATTGCCTGTAGAAATATCTATTAATAACCTCAGATATGCAGATGACACCACCCTTACGGCAGAAAGTGAAGGACTAAAGAGCCTCTTGATGAAAGTGAAAGAGGAGAGAGAAATAGCTGGCTTAAAGCTCAACATTCAGAAAAAGAAGATCATGGCATCTGGTCCCATCACTTCATGGAAAATAGATGGGGAAACAGTGGAAATAGTGTCAGACTTTATTTTTTTGGGCTCCAAAATCACTGTAGATGGTGACTGCAGCCATGAAATTAAAAGATGCTTACTGCTTGAAAGGAAAGTTATGACCAACCTAGATAGCATATTCAAAAGCAGAGACATTACTTTGCCAACAAAGGTCTGTCTAGTCAAGGTTATGATTTTTCAGTAGTCATGTATGGATGTGAGAGTTGGACTGTGAAGAAAGCTGAGTGCCGAAGAACTGATGCTTTTGAACTGTGGTGTTGGAGAAGACTCTTGAGAGTCCCTTGGACTGCAAGGAGATCTAACCAGTCCATCCTAAAGGAGATCAGTCCTGGGTGTTCATTGGAAGGACTGATGTTGAAGCTGAAACGTCAACTTTGGCTACCTGATGCAAAGAGCTGACTCATTTGAAAGGACTCTGATGCTGGGAAACATTGAGGGCAGGAGGAAAAGGGGACAACAGAGGATGAGATGGTTGGATGGCATTGCCAACTCAATGGACATGAGTTTGGGTAAACTCTGGGAGGTGGTGATGGACAGGGAGGCCTGGCGTGCTGTAGTCCATGGGTTCACAAAGAGTCAGACATGACTGAGTGACTAAACTGAACTGAACTGAACAGATTTATAATTTGCAAAGGATTTATACTACATGTTTATTTAGCAAAAGAGATTATGACGTGGTCCCCATGTAAAATTCCCTTTTCAACTCTAAAAGAGTCCGCCTGCTAGTGCAGGAGATGCAGGAAACACGGCTTCTATCCCTGGGTCAGGAAGGTCCCCTGGGGGAGGACATGGCAGCCCACTCCAGTATTCGTGCCTGGAGAATCCCATGGACAGAGGAGCCTGGAGGGCTACAGTCCACAGGGGTCACAGAGTCAGGCATGATTGAAGTGACCAAGCATACAGCACCATGGAATAGGGAGGGAGGATTCAGCCCAGCCTGGATGCTGTTAACATCACCATGAGCTGCCAACACAGATGTGAAGCCCAGGGCTCGTGGGATTGTGACTCTGTATTTTTTTTCACGACAAAGAGGTAAAGCTCTTCTTCCCTATCAGCTTTGTTTTGTGGCTTTCCAGGGTCACTCTCCAAGAAAAAACACCTTCCAGTCTATGTTTTCAGTGGAATTAACAAACGCACAGGGAGAGTCAAGTACAAGTGCATATCCAGTTATACTAAGTGAGCACAGGAGGATACGTGCATGAGTGTCAGCATCAACCCATTTACCTAGCCTGTGTGTGTGTGTGTGTGTGTGTGTGTGTGTGATGTCAAGAAGGACACTGCAGTGATTATCTCTGAGTACTTCAATTTTGATCCTCTCCTGTTTTACTTGCTGTATTGTCTGGATGGAATTTTTACAAGGGTGAATCATTTTTTTCCTTTGCGTTTGGAAGGAACACATCCAGAGATGCGTGAGACAGTTTCAAGCAGGGTTTATACATTTAGCTGTGTTTCTGTTTAACTGGAGAATGTGAGCTCAAGGGAAGAGGGAGGGAGCACTGAGTCACCTGCCTCTTTGGATTCTCCACAGCCTCCAGCACTGGCCCTGGGCCAGCACGGGCTCAGTAACTCACCCCCATGCTGCCATCCTGCTTTGAAGTGTTCACCTCCTCACTGCTCTGCAGTGGGCAGCGAACACCTACCCAGCCCTGCAAGATTCAGGGCTGAGAGAAGAGTTCTGGATTTGGGCGCTGGCACTACTCAGAGGGGGTCGAATGCTCCTTCTGCCCATCCTATCTAATTCCACGGTGGTCCCAGGTCTCAATCCCACCTCCCTGACTTCTCTCACCATCCAAGAGTCGTCCCAGAAGGCTCCTGTTCCTTCTGACTGTCCCCCACCCCTCCCCCAAATCTCTACGTGGCCAGTTCCCTTGCATCCTCTGGGTCTCTTGAACATCAGATCCTCAAGAGACCTCCCTGGAGGAGCTTGCTTTGGCAGCCTCCCATATCATTCTCTGTCTTAATTTCCTTCAAGCGCTTACACAACTTATAAGGTAATCTAGACACTATCTTTGGAAATTAAAATAAGCAAAACTTTCCCTTGCATGTGCCCTACTCTTCCTCCCCAGAACCTGGCAACCTTCCCGGCGAGAAGGTGAAGGGACAGTTACTTCCGGAGGGAAGACGGGATTGAGAAAGTCTTATTCCAGGTTGAGGCAGCAGCAATGTGGCACGACCCCTGGCTCCTGAAAGGGAGGTGGAAGGAAGGAAGAAGGAAGACAGGCAAGCCGAGGGGTTAGGCCCTGGGGCCCTGGGTGCCTGCCTCCTGGGGACAGACCTGGATGAGGGTGGAGTGGAGAGGCCGTAAGGACATCAAGGTAAGGCCTGGAGGCACCTGGACTAGTGCTCACTTCCCAGACATGGCCTTCCAGAGGATGTTCAGGTATAATCTGTTTGAATACCCTGAGGGGCAGTAACTCAGTAGCTTCAGGCATGGCTGGTCAACAAGATTAGATATTGGACATGAAGGCCGGCCCCTCCCCTTCTGGCTCCGGGCTGAGAGGCTGGAGCACTTCCAGAAGGCGCAGCAACCCGCAGAGACCTGGGATCAGGTCAGAGGGTTCATGCATTTGGTGACTTCACTACAAGGAGCAAGTGACCAGGACAAGGACTTCACGGACAGGCGCTCTCCAATGACCCCCCCCTAAAAGTCAAGAGATTAGTTACATCTCAGAGGTTGCTCCTCTACAACAGAAACCAGAAAGAACCCAGAGGGTCCTGGGTGGACCTCCGGCCACTGTGAGGTCTCAGAAACCCTTTCTTCTCATACCCAAATATCACCTTCAAGAGGAACAGCGTTAGTGGGCAGAAATCCGAAAGGCTGATTATTTGTCCAGAAGAGACAGTCATCCAAGGAGAACGGTTAAGCCAGAAGAGAATGGAATACTGTAGTAGGCAAGCATAAAATAAGTAAGTGGGGGAGGACAGAAAACAGCCTTTTTCTGCAGAAGACAAGAGGCTTTGGACGAAGGCACCCTCACTTCTCAGTAGGGAGCTAAGGAGAAGAGATGATCATGTACGCTCTTGGGGAAACTGACACATGTTCCCCAGCATTTTCTTCTAAAACTGTCGTTCAAACTTGGTTCAAGAGCAGCCATGCTGACGGCGAAACTGACCCCAATTGCACTGGCATGGGGGGAGTGGTAAGGCCAAAACTCTGCAGGAAATAATTTATGAGTAAGATCTAATTTTATTTTATATCAGATTTTTACCTTAAACCTGCTTAAAATTTTCTGAAACATAGATGTTTATATAAATAGCAGCAATAGAGTACACTGGTTAAGCTGAACTTCGTTAGTCATTAATCATCTCATTAACATGTTCAACAGATATTTTTTGAGCTCCTCCTATGTACCAGGCACTGGGCTTGCTGCTAGGGATACTGAGGAAAAAGCAGTTAAGTCCCCTCCTTTCATGGAGCTCACAGTCTAGGGAGAGTGACAGCACGAGTCAAAGAATGACATCTAGGATTCACTGGGCACAGTGATAACAGCTCAGCATGAGCCCTGGGTTCTGCCTGGTCTGCCACCTACTGGCATGTAGCCTTGGCCATGTTGGTTAAGCTCCCTAAACTGTAATAACACCTATGTATTCGGAGGACTTAGCTAGCATATAGTAAGTGCTCAGTAAGTGTTAGATTTCACTGTTATTACTATTACTATTTTTAATCATCACAAGAAGTTCCTAGCCACAGTTTACTCTGTAGTGGTTACTGGAAATTCTTTTTGGGCTTTTTGAAGTTGCTACTTTATTGCTCTATATGTATGCATGTGTGCAAAAGTATGTATATGTGTATAAAAATTGCTGTTCTTTTAAGTTTCTGTTATGTCTTTTCTAAAAAGATCTACATAGCAATTTTGATATCCTATGTAGCTGAGACAAAAATCAGCATGTGATTATTTAAATACTGGATTTCAACAAAGGTACCCATCAAGTGGGAATACCAAATAAGAGAACTAACATTTTCTAAGTCTTGCAATTATTTAAATACTGGATTTCAACAAAGGTACCCATCAAGTGGGAATACTAAATAAGAGAACTAACATTTTCTAAGTGTGGTTTGTTTTATTGCTTGTAAAATTATATGCTGTACTCACCAATCCAAGAATAAAATGTTTTAACCTTCAGGCATCTAACCAGTTTAAGATTTGATGACTTGGGACACTGGGTAAATTTTCAAGATCTCACTTAATGTAGTCTTGTTAGTACTCATCATTCTGTCAGCTACAACCCAGAACTTTCCCTACTTTACAAAGAAGAAAGTGGAGGCTCAGAGGGCATGAGAAATCTTCTCAAATCCAACCCAAATGAACTTGTTATTGAGGTTTTTTTTTTTTTTAAACCCTGCTTTGCTTAACTCCAATGCTTTGCTCTTTCCAGGGTCCATATTATCTCTAAAAATTTCTCTGAGAAGCAAAGAAAAAAAGACCAAGAGAAGCAGAAAAGGTAAAAGATGAAAGACAGAGGTCAAATATAAGAATTACTAGAAAAAAAAATCAGAGCAGGAAAAGAAGCAACACTAATGAACATAAAAAAACTTCCTGTGCTGAAGAAAGACCTGTGTCCTTGAGTTGAAAGGGTCTGCTTTCAGCTCAGTCCAGAGCCCACTGTGGGCAGCAGGTATTTGTTAAATCTCAGGTTGCTTTTCTACCTCGTGATACTGATGAAAGGAGCTAAGCCTCTAAGAAATCCTAGGAGCACAGCTGATTCAGCGGTTGAGACTGGCTGGTGGAAACAGGGGTCCCCCAGGGACTCGGCCTGTGTAACAGTATTATACTCCACTAAATTTTATTTATTTTAGTTGAAGGTGAGTCAGCTTATCACTTTCAGTACCAGTAACAGCAAAGGTTAACACAACCCTGTATTCCCAGAGGGCAGAGACTGAGGGGGAGGTACATGTCTGCTTAGTGGCTTACGTAGGAAAAGCTGATGTTCAACTCAGAGCATGAAGGTCTCTCCTGTGAAACTCAGAGCAAGGTCTCTCCTGAGAATAATCCTCAATAGGGCCTCTCAAAAATCCTTGTATGAAAAAAGCCAGCAACGACACTGATTAAACTCTGGAGTGGTGCTGAAACTCCAGGGGCAGGTCAGACACTCACTGTTTTCCTCCAAAGGATCGCACGGTATTGAGGGACACGCTGATTGTTTTGGTCAGAGAGGGTCACGGACAGGAAGAAGGGGCTCTTCTCGGCATCGTTTCCAATGTAGTTCTGATGGACTGGAAAAGAGGCAGATTCAGAATGGGAAAACGCAGCTGGCTTCTCTGGGTGCTGGGAGCAGTGGGCGCTGCAGGTGGAAGCCAGCCCTTCCCACAGGATCAGAGAATGGTAATCTCCAGCCCAGCTCAGGACAGAACCTGGCGACTCTATCCTAATCATGCTTTCCAGGTCCCCCTGCCAGGGATGGGCTCAGGAATGAACATGTGACCCGATTCTGGCCAGTGAGACAAGGGAAGAAGTGTGTCAAGGGGTTTCTGAAAAGGCTTCCTCACTGCTGAAGATGGCCTTCCTTTTTCCCTTGGAGATGGTGGTGTCTAGAAGTGATGCCTGGAAGTACTGCAACCATCTTGTCGCTCTGAGGAGGGCCAGCACAGACAACATCACTGAGCCTCTGACTCCAGCAACCCCAGAGCCTGCCCTGCCCCTAGTCTCTATTCTCTCCCTTGAAATTTTTTTTTTTTTCTCCCTTGAAATTTAAGCCAGCTGAGGCAACCGAAGGCACCCAAACTGATGGCACCACTTTTCTCAGAAGTTCTCACCACTCCAGGCAAAGGCTTTCAAGTAATTGGGAAGATAGCAACTTTCCCTCCATTTCTTTCTTTATAAAGAAATATGTCTTGCCAAATAAATGAACTTAGAATAATACAGTGTCTGATTTTTAAAAAGATATCATTTAGGTCCAATTAAATAGCTCAAGTATCACATCTTCTACAAACAAATCAATAAAAATAAATTAATGAGTTAGCCTGATAAGCAATTTCTTCAACTCATTTCTAATCCTGCCATAGTGATTACTCTTCCATTCTTACTACCATCTGTTGCTAAGCATGCTCCTGTTTTCATCTTTCCATGTATGATCACATGAGTCCTTCATGTCAAAATGTACACCACTATTCATGACAGAGTTCTTGGTATGTGCCAGGCACCAGGCTTACTGTGCCTCATTAACACTTCTGTTCAAACCTCCTAGGCATATATATACTAGTAACATCCTTGCTTTAAGGATAAGGAAATTAAGACTCAGAGAAGTGGGAGTAACTGGTATAGGGCCTATATGGATAATACCAGACCCAGGACCCATAATACTACCCAGTCTGTAGTCCCGAGGGCAGGGATTATAACTACCTTTGCCAGAGCACAGTGCCTGGCACATGGCAGGTGACAAATAAACCCTGGTCCCCAGAACCTATAGCATAATGCCTCTCTGTTCTGTATTGGCCCTGGAGCTCAGGGAATCGTTTCTCTCCTCATTACTTTGAATCAAGTGTTCAAGACCCACTGCAAACTGAGGACAGGCCTTGTTAAGTCTGAAGTTGCTTGTGCCCTGCAAATTTTTCTCATCTTGCAAATCACTTATTCAGACTACTTAATCCTCTGTAACTTCCCAGGGACAAAAACAACTGGCAAAAACTTAAATTAAAAAATTAAAAATATAAGTAACAAATTTAAAACTGAGAAAATCTGCTAGGGCTGAGACTCTGAATCGAATCTTCAAATCTATAGAGGTTACAACGGACCTTGAAATGAAGTGCCCTAACCTCAGTATCCTCTAATCCAATAAGTTTCACATATACAGGGTACCAGAAATTACACTGACACTAATTTTCATTCTGAATATCCTTTCTTCCCAACCACTGGAATGGCGTAATTACCTTGTCCTAAAAAATACTTGAAATACCATCTGGTGTGGTATTCTGGGTTCTCTAAGTGCACGTCTGTCCTTCGCCAAGTACCTGGCAGAGCAGTTGCGTTCTGTAATGGAACAAAGTTATGTCATTAAGAGACTTAGAAAGTAAGCAAGGTAGCAATGAACCAGATGTAATGGAACAAAGTTATGTCATTAAGAGACTTAGTAAGCAAGGTAGCAATGAACCAGATGCCAAAGAAGCAGAAAAGTCACTGTTAAAAGCTTACAAACAGGGCTGTAACCACATGTTCTTATTAGAAAAGACACCCAGTCTAAATCCACATCATAGAAATTTTCTGGAGGTCCTCTGGGTGGAGGAAAAAACACCAGGTGAACCAGTGAGCTAGGCGACTTCTAACTTAAATATAACTTGAATTGAAAGTTTCTTTCCTTTCTGGTACGAAGCTTCCAGGATATCTGGAAGCTGGTGCCCCCTAGAGGCAGGCCCTTCTGATTGTTATCCCTGTAACAGGCATATTTCACCTGGAAAACATTTTGGCATCTTATCTGTGTTCATATTTTTTGTAAAATTTAAAAAAATTATCACAAGTAACTCAACTGATATGGAAAATGTGGATAAACAATGAATAATCTGAATAATTTGTCCAAAAATAATCATTATGATTGACTTGATATAGTTCCTTCTAATTTTTTCCCAACATTTTCTTACCAAAATGGAATCATACTGAATGTACAGTTTGAAACTCCACTGACATCCCTGTTGCACCATGTGCCAGACTACTGGCAGATTCTTTTCTCATTCTGACATGTCTCTAGAGATTTACTAGACATTTGTGGTCAGTGGTGCTTTCTTTATCATGCTAAAGAAGTTCCCTTCAATTCCGAGTTTATAAAGAGTCTTTTCTGAGAAATGGATATTGAATTTTACTGAAAGCTTTTTTGGGGCAATGATTGAGCAAATAGGTTAAACGGGGAAAATCACAGTAATGTAATGAATTACCCTAATGGCTCTTCTGATACTGAATCATTCTTAGATTTCTGGAATACACCCTTCTAGGTATTCTTCTGATATAGTTACTGCTAGACTTTTTTAAATGGCTATGTATCATATTTATTAGATGAATCTATAGGTTTCTTTTCTGTATGTATTTCTGGCATGCCTTCAGGGTTACATTACTTTATAATGTAAGTCAGGATGCTTTCTGTCTTGCTCACTGCTCTGGAAATACTGATATTCACGGAAAAGAGCTCTACATGCCAGGTCCTAGGCCACACACTTTACATACATCACCTCCATAGTGTCTCCACCAACTCATGAAACAGAGTTGGTTTTAGCCTCCTACTTTCAGACAAGGAAATTGAGGCTTAGAGAGGCTAAGGATGTTGTCTATGGTGGCAGAGATAATAAGCAGTGGAGCTAAAACAGAAATCAAATCCAATGTCAGAATTTTTTCTTTTTTTAAATCTTAACCATTACATCATCTTCTGCATGCTTTATTTAATGTTTTGCCTTTTTAATCTATCAAGGGGTAAAAAGTAGGCTAAAATTTCACACACACACACATATATATATATCTCTTACACCCAGGTATGCCAGTTGGTAAAGAATATGCTTGCTAATGTAGGAGACACAAGAGATGTGGGTTTGATCTCTGGGTAGGAAATATCCCCTGGAGTAGGAAATGGCAACCTACTCCAGTATTCTTGCCTGGAAAATTCCATAGACAGGGGAGCCTGATAGGCTATATTTCATGGGGTTGCAAAAAATCAGGCATGACTGAGCACACACACACATCCACACCCATATATATAACTTTCTATTTGGCAATAATTTTAAACTTACATTAAAACTACAAGAATAAGAAGAGTGCAAAAAGCATCTGTCTGCCCTTTACCAGATTTACCTACTGCTAACATTTTACCCAATTACCCACTTGTTCACTACTTTCTCTCCCTCTACACACACACATATACTTTTTCTGAATCATTTAAGACTAAGTTGCATAAATAATAGCCCTTTATTCTTAAATACCTCAATGTGTATTTCCCAAGAAGAAGAATATCTTTTTACATAATCCACGATACGGCTTTATCAACAATTGTAAATGTAACCTTGATATAATCCTTTAATCTATCACCTGTATGCCAGTTTTGTCAACTGATTCAACAATGTTGCTTGAAGCACTTTCATTTGATTGTCATGTCTCTTTAGACTCCTTTAATCTGGAACTTTCCCACAGGTTTCCTTTGTCGCTGATGACACTGACATCTCTGAAGAAGGCAGCACACACATACCTCTTCTGTTTCTTTTTCTTTTTTTAATAAAGCACTCCTCATTTGGGGTTTGTATGATGTTTCTCTATGATTAGATTCAGGTGATGCGTGCTTGGTTGGAATACAACATAAGCAAGGATTGTCCTTCTCAGCGGATCAGATTTCAGGATGTCCATCTGTTTCTCATTGGTGACAGTAATGTTGATCACCTGCCCAAAATGTTGCCTCTCAGTTTTGACCTTCTGGTGTGATTCGAGAAGAGCATATAATTGGATTCTGTTCCTCATAGAATCTCTGGCTGATTCATTGTCAACAGTTACTCGTTTTATAACCCTAACCCATGGGCAGTGCTCCTGGTCCACAGCTCTCTTCACGGTGCCACCATGTAGCATGCAGCTATGATATCACCTGGAGTCTAGCAGCCAGCCTCAGGCACCATCTGACCAGGCATTGGTGGGGTCCAGCTAAGGCAACTGGCCTTACACCGTCAGACCCACAGTGTATGGGGTCATGGTTCCAAGGCCCTGGATCCTAGAAAGCATCAGCAGAGCCTGGAGAGGAGACTCTTCAGTCACCAGGACACTTAAGCCTCTGGAACCTCCAACACTTGCATGGCTCAGAGAGCTTCTTCAGCATCCCCAGTGATTTCTTATGGGCATTGAGAATCAGTGCTCTATTCCAAGGGTTCTAACAGAACCCAGAGGGAGCATGAACTTGGTTGGGGAAAAAAAATCTTTCTTTTCCCTAGCTTTCAACTAAAATTCAGCATTTCATTCAATTATGAACGTATGCAAAAAAAAAAAGTAGAAGGATAACCTTCTGCTTGATAACCATGTCACCAAAAAAAAAAAATCACAGATACTTTCAGAACTCATCCCAGTGAGTGCAGATATCTCAAAATACTGTTTATGCCGTTCCCTGCTCAAAATTACAACAGTTATGAGATCTGCTGCTGAATTTGTTAATGTATTCATTGAAAAGCATGTATATTACAGTATTGTAAATTAGGTTTAAAAGTAATTTTGATAACTATTTCAATACAACTGTTTTCCTTTGTAATTCCATGTATCTTGTTTCAAGCATAAAAAAATATTATTCTGAGAAGGGGGTTCAAAGGCGTAGAAAATGTCCTCCGACTCTAGACCTTCTGCAGCCCTGAATCTGCAGACTTGCCTCCTAGTGCTCTGAGTGTTGGCACCAGCGGAGTGGACTAATACAGGTGAGGCAAGAGGCAGCGTGCTCCTGGGAGTGAGAGATGGGACTCTGGCTGGTGTCACACCCCAAACCTCTATTGAGTACAAACTGTCAATCATGAGTTCTTTTTTTAGTGATCAAAAAGATACCTATTTAACTTTCATCTTCACAGAATACTAAACTAAACTGGGGAAAAACTCAACACCCAAAAAGTTGTGAGTCTCACAGAGCAAGACACTTCCTGTCCCTTGTTAAAAGCACATACGATGAGGTGTAAAGACAAGAAAACATGCAGGAACTGACAAAAGAAATGGAGGCTAAGCAGAAAACAAAAAAATCCCTCTGCTCAGGATCCCAGAGAAAAGACTCTGAAAACCAGTTCCAATTCCTGATAAGCAGCAGCAATAGACAGGAAAGTGCACAACTCTTTAGTGTAGAGTGAAATGATTTTCAAATATATATATATATTGGAGAAGGCAATGGCACCCCACTCCAGTACTCTTGCCTGGAAAATCCCATGGATGGAGGAGCCTGGAAGGCTGCAGTCCATGGGGTCGCTGAGGGTCAGACATGACTGAGCGACTTCACTTTCACTTTTCACTTTCATGCACTGGAGAAGGAAATGGCAACCCACTCCAGTGTTCTTGCCTGGAGAATCCCAGGGACGAGGGAGCCTGGTGGGCTGCCGTCTATGGGGTCACACAGAGTCGGACACGACTGAAGCGACTTAGCAGCAGCAGTCTATATATGTGTGTGTGTATATATATATATATATATCCTTGTGGGCTTCAAAGTTGGCATTAGTGGTAAAGAAACTGCCTGCCAATGCAGGAGATGCAAGAGATGTGGATCTAACTTCTGGGTCAGGAAGATCTCCTGGAGGAGGGCATGGCAACCCACTCCAGTATTCTTGCCTGGAAAATCTCATGGACAGGGGAGTCTGGTGGGCTACAGTACACGGGGTCTCAAAGAGTTGGACAGGACAGAAGCAAATGAGCACGCATGCACATATACCTTTTGTAACTACCTGATCAAGACAGAGAAGCTTTTCAGTATCCCAGAAGGTTCCTTCATGCATTTTCCCAGTTAACACTCAATCACACTCTGAAAGGTAAGCACTATTGTGACTTTTATCACCATAGATTAGTTTTACTTACTCTTGAACTTCATGGAAACGAAATCATATCCTCTGTATTCATTTGAGTCAGGTCCTTTGTTCTTAGACCTTATGTGTGTGACATTCACTTTATCTGAGAAGCAGTAGCTCATTCTTGCCTCACTGCTACACAGCAGTCCACGTATGAGCTCCAAAACTCAGGTATTCACTTTCCAGTTGATGGACATATGAATGGTTTCCAGTTTTTGGTAATTAATAAAGCCATGATAGGGACTTCCCTGGTGGTCTAGTGGTTAGGACTCTGTGCTTCCAATGCAGGGGCCACAGGTTTGATCCCTGGTCAGGGAACTAAAGATCCTGCATGCCACATGGTGTAGCCAAATTAAAAAATAAATAAAACTCACACACAGAAAAGAATAAAGCCACAGTGAACTCTCTTTTCTGTTGGGTGTACATCCTGGGACCCAGAGGATACAGACATTCAGTTTGAGTAGATATTATCAACAGTCTCCAAGAGGAAGGCACCAATTTACACAATTAGCAATAAATAGAAGAGTTCCAATTGTTCCACATTCTCTGATCAACTCTGAGCAGTTCAGTGCTTTAAATTTTAGTGGTTTTAGAGTGGGTGTGCATGCGTGCCTGCTACGTCGCTTCAGTCATGTCGACTCTTTGTGACTCTATGAACTGTAGCCTGCCAGGCTCCTTTGTCCATGGATTCCCCAGGCAAGAATACTGAAGCGGGTTGCCATGCCTTCCTCCAGGGGATGTTCCCAACCCAGGGATCAAACCCACGTCTCTTATGTCTCCTGCACTGGCAGGCAAATTCTTTGCCATTACCGCCCTGGAATGGTATAGTAGTACCCAACTGTTGTTTTAGTTTTACAATAAATTTTAACTATTTTAAGTATGGCCTAAATTTTAGAGAAGATTTCAAAGATATAGAAACTCCTACAGCACTTCAAGGTGACAATGAAACATTATTTACTTGATATCAATCAAAAAGAAAGTTAGGAGGAAATATTCCGATGAATACATTTATCAGACAGCCAAACTTTAACATTGCAAATACCCATACTAATTGTATCCCTTTTTAGATAATCATTTGCTAGAAGGTATTGTGGAGTAATTAACTCAAATTCTTCTGTACTGCAGACTTGCCTGAACACGTCCACAGGGTTGAATGAGTCTTGAGACTGAATCATTTCTGCGTTAGATTCCAAAGCCCACAAAAGCTCCTTTTTGTGTTCCTTGTTTTGTTTTGTCTAACCACATATACTTGTGGGACGTGAAGGACGATGACTGTATATGGCCAAGATACTGTGAGGAGAACTTAATCAAAATCCATGTGTAATACCCCCATTTTATCTGAATGCTCTCTAATATTTGACTTTAAGCAGGGAGTCCACATTACACAAGCACTCCGACTACAAATGAGAGCCATAGTTTCATATGATGCCCGCCATTTTTCAGAGTGCTTTCTAGAGTGAGTTTAATTAATGAGCGAATGTTTTAAAACTGACTTTCCCTCACTTTCTAGGCTAAATTGCAAAAGAACACTGGCAATAGAAAGATGGATCTTTAAAATAATAAATTAAAAAATGTCAACTTGCAAATATAAATATAAGCTGGTTGAAGAAAGTGAAATCACATGAAATTAAAATCCTTTCTTTCTCCCAACCCCCATGTCCTAATCTACTTTCTTTCCCTATAATAACCGTGGCATCAGATTGGTTTGGATAGTCTCAGGTCCTTTTATGCATTTACAAAAATGTGTTTATACATATGCGCACACATTCACATACATACATATGTACATAGACACACATAATCTGCTTTCATAAATGGGGCAGTATTATAGACACTACACTGAAACTTTTTTCACTAAGAAAAAATCTTAGATTCCTGTCAGTACATACAGATCTACCTTGTTCTTTTTAACAACAACATAGCTTTTTTAAAAAATTAAACACTTCAGTTGAGTATAGATGTAAAACCTATGTAAACATAAAAGGGCCTACAGTAGAAAGTTAAGGTCCTCTAACTTCTTCCCTGACTTCCCATTTCCACTCCAGAAGCAATTACTATTAAATTCTAAGGTGTCCCTTTGGAGATTTTCTTGCATATTGGCAAGCATGTTTACCTTTTTTGTTTGTTTTTAAGGAAAAGGGATGATATCAAACAAACCATTCTGGAGTTTGCCTTTAAGTCTAGCGCTGTATAGTAAACATTTTCCTACGGTATTACATTTACCGCTACCTCATTCTAACAGCTACTAAGCATTCCATTGTATAAATGTATCATGATTTTCTTTTTTCTTTTTTTTATTTTAATGATATATTTTTATTTTAGTATACTATTTCTGACAGTAATTCCATTTTACATGAGCTTGCTTCTTTCTTTAGCACCTACCATGTAAATCTTAGACATTGACATTAAAATTTCAGGAACTTTTTTTTTTTATGATTTTATTGTATCATGATTTTCAAAATCATTCCTCTACTGATGGAAACTGAGGTTGTTTCCTGATTATTTCTTTCCTATTTTAAAACAGTGCTTCAACGCATATCCTAGCAGTAGAACTGCTGACCAAATGGCATATGAATTTTTTCTTTTTCTTTTCTTTTATATTTTGGCCATGCTGTGTGGCATGTGGGATCCCAGTTTGCCAACCAGGGATCCAATTCACACCCACTGCATTAGCAGTGCAGAGTTTTAATCACTGGACCACCAGGGAAGTTTCAGTATATGTATCTTTAATAATTACTAATTGCCTTCCCAAAGGATTGTACTCATTTACATGTCCCCCAACAGTATGTAATCCCATGGACAGAGGAGCCTGGTAGGCTACAGTCCACAGGGTCCCCAAAGAGTCTGACACGACTTAGTGACTAAAACAACAGCAGTGTGTAGGAGAACCATTCCCATGCTAAGGAAGATATCTATAAGAGGCTGAAAGGCTGTCCCCCTGATTCATCATATACTAATTGCTACACACAAGTGAGCTGTAAGGGAGGTCTCCAGTGATCTACCTGAGGGTCAAATTCATTTTAATTAATAACCTGAATGAGTACGCAGATGGCAGGATAAGCACATCTGAAGGTAATACAAGATTCTCAGGGAGGTTAGCCTATTGGCTAACAGATGACAGATCAAGATGTCAAAAAAAAAATTGACAATTAGCAATTATGGGACACATGAATAAGATTAAATTCAGCCTGGACAACTGTAAAATCCTACACTTAGGTACAAACACAAATTGCACAAGTACGTGGTGGAGAAGGCCAGGTGCTCTAAAGTAGCAATTCTCTCTCTCTTTTTTTTTATCCAGTAGATGGAGGCTCAGCAACCTTGAATCCTTATCTGGTAAGTGGTGGAGCTGAGGTCTGAACCCAGGTTTGTTTGACTCCAGTATGTCTCCACTGCACCATGAAGTTGCCTCACAGCGAAATAACAGCACACATGGGGAAGACTGGGGTAGGGGTGGGGGTGGGGTTAGTATAGTGTAGGTGTCTCATGGGTCCTCAGGCTTCATGAGAAGAGGAGCGTGTGCATAGCAAGGAAGAGGAGGAGTCGGCCTCTGTGGCGGTGTGGGGCGAGCCCGGAGCTAGCTGTTCATTCCTGAGCACTTCCACCTAAAAGATCTATTAACACGCTCCTCACATGCGTCAAGGAGCAGTGGCAAGGGTGATGATAAGTGGAACTGAACCCACCTCTTAGGAGAAAACAGCGGACGCCCTGGAATGCTGGAAAGCCTGTCATGTGGAAGAAGGCTCAGCCTTACACTACAGGCTCCAGAAACCATAAATAGAAACTCTGAGTGGAAAATATAGATGGATGGACGCTGTTCAATAGAAAGAACTTTCTAGCAATGAGAGATGCCGAAAAGCGGAATGAATTTAGAGTTGTGGTGCGATGGGAAATATATATTTGGTCTTTGGTTCCTGGCACAGAACTCCCAAAGCCCTTGGAACTTCCTGAATAATAAACGTGGCAGGGGCATCTTTTGTCCAGATGAGGCAACTCTTGGTGGGCCCCCAGCAGCGGAGGGGCCGGCGGCTCGAAAGACCAAGCTTGATCAGAAGCTTGGAACTTCCAGCCCTACCCTGCAACCTTTGGGGACGGGAGAGGGGCTGGAAGTGAAGTGAAGTGAAGTCGCTCAGTCGTGTCCAACTCTGCGACCCCATAAACTGTAGCGTACCAGGCTCCTCTGTCTATGGGATTTTCCAGGCAACAGTACTGGAGTGGATTGCCATTTCCTTCTCCAGGGGATCTTCCCAACCCAGGGCTTGAACCCAGGTCTCCCGCATTGTAGACAGACGCTTTACCGTCTGAGCCACAACCTTTGGGGAGGGGAGAGGGGCTGGAAATCGAATTAATTAACAATGGCCAATGATTTAATCAACCCCACCTAAGTGAGTTTCTGGGCTGGTGTGACATCAAGGCGCGGGGACGATGGTGGACCCAAAGAGGGATAGGAGCTCTATGCCCTAACCCCCATCCCCTGCCCTCTGAATCTTTCCCGTTTGGCTGTTCCCAAGATGTATCCTTTCTAATGAATGGGCATGGTAAGTAAAGTGCTTTCCTGAGTTCTGAGAGTCACTTCAGTGAATTACTGAACATGAGGAGGGGTGTTATGGGAACCTCTGACTTAGTAGCCAAGTCAGACGGATGTGTGGGTACCTAATACTTGACACTGGTGTCTGAAGTGAGGGCAGATGGTGGAACTGAGCCTGAAACCCATGAAGTCTGATGCTAGCTCTGGGTTGTCAGGGTTAGAATTGAACTGAGCTGTAGGAGACTCGACTCAGTTGGTGTCGGAACTGGTTGGTATCCAAAGAGAACAAAAACCTATCAAGGAGAGATCAAGTTTCCATTCCTGGAGATAGTATATATTCAGGCAGGGACAGATGAGTTGACTTTTCACAAAGCTGTCGCAGGGATTCATGACTTTGGTTGGGTATGGGCTTAGATGAACTCTGGAGCAGGAAGGTACAGTCCACGGACTGTGCTGATCTGCCAAGAGTCTGTGATGGAGTCGACAGCAGTGGAGAGCAAGTCTTAGGGGATGCAGCCAAATAAACAAATACATATTTTTAAAAAAGAATCATTTTTTAAAAAAGAGTGAACCAGAAAGGACCACCTCTTTCCCAAAGACTTCAAGGAAGGCTGCCACTGTGATGAGTGGAGTGTCTCTGGGGTGCTGAGACCACAAGCCAGCCTTCGTGTAAACCCACAGCTTCATTCTGTATTACTTAGGTGGCTTAAAAGTCTCGAGCTGGGAATTTAGTTTCAAGGTGTCTGGCAAAAGCAAAACCAAACCCTTCCTCTGATTCTGAGAGCAATTCTAATATGTGGTTTTTCCCCACATGGCCTGGGTTCTTTGTGAAAGTGAAAGTTGCTCAGTCATGTCTGACTCTTTGCAAACCCATGGGCTATACATACGTCCATGGAATTCTCCAGGCCAGAATACTGGAGTGGGTAGCCTTTCCCTTCTCCAGGGGATCTTCTCAACCCAGGGATTGAACCCAAGTCTCCCACACTGCAGGCAGATTCTTTACCAGTTGTAATTCAACTCAATTCTGACACTGTCTGCCTAGAGATAGGGTTGGATCCCGCAGGTTGAGGGATCAGTCCCACAAGACTGCTTCTTATCTGGAACTTCAGATACAAATTGCAGATCCCGGTTGTCACCTGTGCTTCGGATTAACTGGCTGTAGGTTGAAGGTTCTGATGACTCTCCCCTTGGGTTTGATTAATTTGCTAGAGCACAGACCTCAGAGAAACACTTTACTACCTAGATTGCTGGTTTATTATAAAAGAATATAACTCAGGAGCCACCAGATGGAAGAGGTGCATAGGACAAGGTATGTGGATGTGGGGCAGGTGTGGAGCATCCATGCTCTCTGAGCATGCACCTCTTCTGGAATCTCCATGTGTTCATGCATCCACAAGCTCTCCAAACCCTGTCCTTTTGGGGTTTTATGGAGGCTGCGTCACATAGGCACAAGTGATTAAATTATTAGTCATTGGTGATTCAGCTCAATCTCTAGCCCCTCTCCCCTCCTAGAAGGTTGGGGTTGAACTGAAAGTTCTAACCCTCTAATCATGTGGCTTGTTCCTCTAGTCACCAGCCCCCATCCTTAGGAAATGTAGGGGCTTTCCTAAAGACGTCATGATCACCCTCACTAGAAAATCCCAAGGGTTTCAGGAGCTCTGTGCCAGGAAGAAGTTCAAGGACCAAATGATGTATTTCTTATTATTAAATTGCAGTATCACACACCCTACCAAGGAGCAACTCATCCTACGCCTTCCATTATTCCTAAAAAGTCATCTTCAAGAACAACAAACAGCACACAATCAGGCAGCCAAGCACAAAGAGAAATAGTACACCATGAGCATATGCCAGGAGAAAAATCTAACAGACAGAGGGTCACCAAAAACCTCATATGGGAATTATCAGCCATAGATAATAAAACCATTATACTATGTTTAAAGAAATAAAAAACAAATTTGACATTAACTGAAGGGAAGAGCAAACTATAAAAAGTGACCAAAAAAACCTTAGAATAAGCAATGGTTTCTTAGATACCACACGAAAAGCACAAGCAACAATACAAAAAATAGATGAACTAGATGTTATCAAATTAAGACACTTTTATGTTTCAAAGGATACAATCAAGAGAGTGAAAAGACAACCTACAGAATGAGAGGAAATTTTGGCAAATCATATATCTGATAAAGGCCTAGTATCCATACTGTATCGAGAACTATTAAATTGTAATAATAAGAGGAAAATGACTCAATAGTGAAATTGCTTGTAATTTGTTCACCAGATTGAAAAACTTCAGACAGCTGTACTGAGCCCGTTAAAGCACTAACTGCTTTAACAAACTCAGAGCCTACAGGTTTGTTTCCCTCTGAGTCTCAGGTTCCTCCATGATATTTTATCAGGCAGGGTGCTAGCACTGTCCAGCGCTTTTAACTGAAGACCAGCTTGAGACTTTTTAAACCACCCAGGTGATACAGGATGGAGCTGCAAATTACAGGAAGGCTGGCCTGTGGCCATATAAAACCAGCCAAGGGGCTCCAACAGAGCACTCATGCTCATGGCTTTGGTGGAAACAAAACGTAAGACGATAGCTGAGCCTTGGTATCGTACTTCCCACAGAAGCAATCTGAGACAGGACTGTGTTTTAAACACAACAGACGACAAGGATTTATTAAATCAGTAACTCCACCAAACGGTTTCAAGGATGTTAAGTGAAACACCCAAGGCTGTACTACTGGTGAATTGTGGGGCAGGATTTGAACCCAAGCAGCCTGACTCTAGAACTACTGCTGCCCATGATCCACCATAGGTGAGTTCCAGTCCCTGACCTTGTCCTCTAGTGTGAGGCATGGCCAAGAGACAGGGCCAGGTGAGGAGTGTTTGATAACCAAAGTATGTGGCGATCTTAGGACCACAGGAAGGCTCCATTTAGGTCTTTCTGGGGAGGTATGGATTTCCTCTAGACACTGGTCTTGGCAGAGGCCAAAGATGTGTTTATGTCTGATGAGGCAAGCCAGTGCAGTTTGTTCATTTCAGGCTGGGCTGAAGTTCCGTAAAATGTTGGAAGCAGAAAGATGTGCTGTGGGGTTTCTGGGACTTAAATTCTCCAAGTAGATACTCGGTGTGGTGGCCGCTAGATTTCTGAGCACTGAACAAAGAGTACTTGATGCTTCTTCTCCCGACTTAGCTCCTGGGACACCCTTGGTGGCTTGACTCGGTGAGGATAGGACTATCTTGTCTCACGAGCAAGACCACCAGGCAATGGCTGTTTCCAAGCTTCAGAAGCAAATTTCCCTGGGAGTTCTTTCTTCTCTGCAGGTCAACTGACATCATTCTGGACAAGAAGTATGTGGGCAGCTACTTGGGGGTTCAGTCCAAGTGGGGACTACCCCTTCTGCCTCCCAGCAAAGGCAAGGTACACATCTGGGTGAAGGGCTTTGCTAAGATAAGGCAAAAGTGAAGATGAGCAACAACTTCCTGAATGCTGTGACTTTCAAGTTAAATTCATAGCCCATCACCAAGAATATGATTAAGGAGGCAGTCAGGAGGGCAAGGCTGGCCACCCAGCACTATTTACGGGATCAACAACAACCATGATTACTACTACAGCTCTCACTCACTGAACTCTTGGGCAGAGTGCTAATGGCTTTACAAGCTCAGCTCGCTGAATCCTCTCAACAATCCCAAGACTGTTTCCTTCCCCCAGATGAAGAATCTGGGCTTAAAAAGGCTGGTTACTTGCCTAGGGTCACACAACTAGGAGATGGGGGAGCTGGCATGTGAACCCAGGCCTGCCTGATGCCAAAGCTGGGGCTGCTGAAGCACTGAAGTGGGCTACCTCTCAGAAAGGCAGCAAAGAAGAAAAAGCTGGGGGGCTTAGCACTCTGCAGTTCTGGGGGTAGGCACTTAGGGACAGAGCAGACAGTGGAAGATTTATTTATTTATGGCTGTGTTGGGTCTTTGTTGCTGAACGCAGGCTTTTTCTAGCTGCGGCAAGCAGGGGCCATTCTTCATGGCTCTGCACAGGCTTCTCATTGAAGTGGTTCTCTTGTGGCAGAGCATGGGTGGTCTCAAGTAGTTGTGGCACATGGACTTAGTTGCTCCTAGGCATGTGGGATCTTCCCAGGCCAGGGATGGAACCCGGGTCTCTAGCATTGGCAGGTGGATTCTTTATTGGACCACCAGGGGAGTTTGGCGATGGAAGTTTTAACAGAGAAAGGCCAGTGAGGCAAGGCCGTGTGGCCTATGGCATGGATGACCAGCAGAGCCCAGGAAGAGGGCTAGGGTCCAGGCAGTGGCAGACAGGGAGGGTCTCCTTTCCTGCTATCCTCTGAATAAAGATGACATTTTGTAATCACAGTCATTTTTGCCTCTCTCCTGGACCTTGACTTTGTTCACGGGGCAGTGCCAAGCTGGCCAGTCCAGGAAAGGGGAAGAGCTGGGGTTCTGGGGACCATTCACAAAGGATTATGTGAATTTGTCTTTGGCCCCATTCTGGCAGACCATCTTCCTGTGTCTCCCTGGCTTTATTACAGATCTTTCAAAGGGTACCCTCATCCTATTAATAGCACCTTCCATATAAAGAACAATGGTACTTTCCCTTCCAGCAAAGCTCTGGAGAGCCCTACTGACCCTTCCCGGGCTCCCCTCAGGCAGGTCTTCTGTGGAAATGAGGATCACAGGCTGCTCACAGCCGTATCTCAGGTGCCATGATCAGGTGCTCAGTGATGTACAGGCCTCCTTACCTCATCTGAAGAGCCGTTTTCCACTCGAAACCTTCCGGCCCTTTGGATGGCTCCATCGGCATCACTGGAAATAAGCTGGGGAACAAAAGAGGACTCAGTTAGGAAGCTGTTTGCAACACCCCTTCCATCTGTCTGCATCTGCCTAGAAGTAAGTCAGATCCAGCGAGAGCTGGAGGGCCCAATCTGGAAACTGACGGTCTCTTGGAAGCTGTCAGTCACGTTCTCACACAGGTGGCCCCATAGTCTTTAGGAAGGTGAAGAGTGAGGAACACCTAGCCCACGAGAGTGGACAGTAAGAGCATCAAATCTAAATTTGAACATATTCCAACGTGGAAAAGCTTTGAAAGGACGCTCCCTGAAAATCAACCTTAATAAGCGTCATAGGCGGACAAGTGCAGCTCACAGATGGCAAAACCGAAAGCCAAGTCTCAAGTTCATCTGCCTTCACAGGAAAGCCTAAAAAACAATTAATGGCTGGCAGAAACTCAAGGCTCTACTAACATCACAGACAGCTCTTGTGCTTCATTCAGTTTCAAACAGTTTCCAAAAGGCCAATTAGCCCATTCCAAGTCAGGCAGACTGTATTTTAGCTCCAGCAACGTGATTCAGAAAATGAAGATTATGGCATCTGGTCCCATCACTTCATGGGAAATAGATGGGGAAACAGTAGAAACAGTGTCAGACTTCACCATCACCACAGATGGTGACTGCAGCCATGAAATTAAAAGACACTTACTCCTTGGAAGAAAAGTGATGACCAACCTAGACAGTATATTCAAAAGCAGAGACATTACTTTGCTGACTAAGGTCCATCTAGTCAAGGCTATGGTTTTTCCTGTGGTCATGTATGGATGTGAGAGTTGGACTGTGAAGAAGGCTGAGCGCCGAAGAATTGATGCTTTTGAACTGTGGTGTTGGAGAAGACTCTTGAGGGTCCCTTGGACTGCAAGGAGATCCAACCAGTCCATTCTGAAGGAGATCAACCCTGAGATTTCTTTGGAAGGACTGATGCTAAAGCTGAAGCTCCAGTACTTTGGCCACCTCATGTGTAGAGTTGACTCATTGGAAAAGACTCTGAGGCTGGGAGGGATTGGGGGCAGGAGGAGAAGGGGACGACCGAGGATGAGATGGCTGGATGGCATCACGGACTCGATGGATGTGGGTCTGAGTGAACTCCGGGAGATGGTGATGGACAGGGAGGCATGGTGTGCTGCAATTCATGGGGTCACAAAGAGGCGGACACAACTGAGCGACTGCACTGAACTGAACGTGATTCTAGCTATTAGTCTTTATTCAAGGAGCTCGAAGCCAGAAAGAGACGTGCTTGTGTTCAGCTGCTTCAGTCCTGTCCTACTCTCCGTGACCCCGTGGACTGTATCCCATCAGACTCCTCGGTCCATGGGGTTTTCTCCAGGCAAGGATACTGGAGTGGGTTGCCATGCCCTCCTCCAGGGGATTTTCCCCAATCAAGGCTAGAACCTGCATCTCCTGTGTCTCCTGCATTGCAGGCAGATTCTTTACCACTGAGTCATGGGGGAAGCCCAGGAGTTAAGAGGAAATCAGGCCTTGGGCATCAGTCCACAAATCACTGACTCAAGATTTAACTTACTTTCTCCTAAATTGTCTGAATTTCTCAGTAGCAACTTGGGAGAAATGACATGTCTTTTTTTCAACTTTTAAAATCTGCCCACAAATTTGCAACAAAGATCTGCCAATGATTTCCATATCCCAGACCCATTAGAACATGCTTGCCCAGAGGGGCACTTCTCACCACTCTAATGCAAGACTCACTCAGTGAAAAGATACAAGGTTTCTTAAGAATGATTATCTCATGTTCTATCTTGTATTTAAGAGACATGAAGATGTGAAAATATGTGGAAAAATTTAATTTATTTTCAAGGAAACCTGTTTGAAAATGACTGATAAACTTTTCCCATGATAAATACAAAAATAATAGAATATACTATTTACTGAGAGCTTCTATGTACCATATATTCCTCTCGCCTTAATATTTGAGTCTCATAAAACAATACAAAGTAGATTCTGTCATTATTCTCATTTGTGAGTGAGGAAGCTGAGGCACAGGAAGGTTAAAATAACTAGGCAAGATTACATTTAGTCTGTGGTAACTCCAGTACTCTTGCCTGGCAAATCCCATGGACAGAGGAGCCTGGTGGGCTGCAGTCCATGGGGTCGCTAGGAGTTGGACACGACTGAACGACTTCTCTTTTGCTTTTCACTTTCATGCATTGGAGATGGAAATGGCAACCCACTCCAGTATTCTTGCCTGGAGAATCCCAGGGACGGGGGAGCCTGGTGGGCTGCCATTTCTGGGGTTGCACAGAGTCAGACACGACTCACGTGACTTAGCAGCAGCAGCAGGCAGGCAATGTGAACACAGGCAGTCAGATTCCAGAAGTCTGTTCTCCCCTGACCTCTACCCTACTTAACCATCCTCCATGGAATGTCCATAATAAGGTACAGTTTTTATACCTAACCTATATCCTGCAAAATAACTTTAAAAACAAACATGAAGAAGATTTATGTATATGTTTGGCTTTGATGTCATCTGATCATTACACTGTTGATAAATTGAAAATGGGCAATAGAGGCTTTGTAGTAAAGAATTTAATTTGCCCAGAGAGAGGTCTGGGGATTTCCCTGGTGGTCCAGTGGTTAAGAATCCACCTTCCAATGCAGAAGACTCGGGTCTGATCCCTGCTTGGGGAACTAAGATCCCACATGCTGCGGTGCAACTAAGCCCAGGTGCTGCAAACTACAGATCTGCACACCCAGGAATCCAAGGGTCAAAACTAGACAGAGAAGCCCATGTGCCACAACGACAGATTCCGCATGCTGCAATGAAGATCCCATGTGCTGTGGCTAAGGCCCAACATAGCCAGATAAATAAATACTTTTTTTTTTTTTAAAGAGAACGGCACCTTTGTTCTGACCTTTATTCTTGGCTCCTGGGAGGTGATCTCTAAGCCCTGGGAATGTCCTACATGAGTGTCTGTTTCCCTGGCGACTACTGAGCTACATGGGAGAGTATGGTGGGGGCTTTGGGTCTCTCGGTGTCAGATCTACCTCTGGATACCAAGACTGAGATGGGCTTCCCTGGCTGTCACTATTCCACGTGTACATCACACATGGTTGCCAGGAGGCGGTGATGCTGACCATGACACCATGGGAGAGGACAGCTGGAAGACCTGCATTTAGAACTCTCCAGGCTCTGTCCCATATGTTTGTTTCCTTGGCTGATTTTAATCTTTTGCTGTAATAAACAGTAAGTGAGCTTAACAGCTTTCTGTACATTCTGAGGTCACATCTGGATTTGGCAAGAGAAAGTGAAAGTCGCTCAGTCATGTCCGACTCTTTGCAACCCCATGGACTATACAGTCCATGGACTTCTCCAGGGCAGAATACTGGAGTGGGTAGCCTTTCCCTTCTCCCGGGGATCTTCTCGAACCCAGGTCTCCTGCATTGTGGGCGGATTTTTTTACCAGCTGAGCCACAAGGGAAGCCCTGCCAAGAGAAGAGAGCCGCAATCAATTACTAACATCTGCCATTGGTGTATAAAGAGAGAGGGTGACACACACATCCTTGCATTAGAGGTTGGTAGACATACTCCTCACTCTAGCAGCGAGTCTCATCAGGGACTCAGAGGCTTGGGAGAAGGGCTGATCGTCATTCACTGACTCACTCATTCATTCACATAACAAATATAAAGAGTGGTGGACTATATTCCAGACACTGCCAGGCACAGGCTATGATGACCTTTTTCTTGGCTGAGATTAGAACAAGAAGCTAGGGGGCTTCCCTGGCGGCTCAGCTGGTAAAGAACAAGAAGCTTATTGCTCATCTTGACCAGAAGGTTCAAGAAGAAGAAAGGGAGGAAATATTTAATGATTTGATGGTTAGAAAGAATTCAGCTCTCTCTGAACAATCATCACAAAATTCTCGAAGACCCTGAACTTCCGCCTCTATCTAACATGTTTAACGCTATCACTGTCACTCTCCCTACCACCAACCATCTCCATAAGCTTGCTGTCATCTCTCCCCTGGGTGACTGCAACCACCTCCTAACTGGCCTGAATAGCCCCTAGCATCACTTTTCTCCAAACCAAACTTCACACCAAAGAGCAGGGATTTTGGCATCTACAAATCTGATTGCCCCCTGATCCCAGCTCCATCCTGGCAGCCCCTTCCTTCCCACCAGAGGATGAACATACATGGGAACCCCTCACTTAGAAGGTCTTCCTCTCCCACCTTCCCCTCGTGAACTCCTCATCATTCAATTCCACCACAGTCCCCACTTCTCAGACCCCTTCCCTGACTTCAATGCCTGCGAAAATGCCCCCAGTAAGGCTCAGAGGGGTGCTCAGGGTCCTGGTTGACGTTCTTTTGTGCCATTACCAGATTCATGCCTGTCTCTCCTCACTCCCTCTGAGAAACTCAGGAAGACTGTTTTCTCACCACTGTATCCCCAGAGCTATGCTCATTGCCTGGCACAGTACTGATACTAAATATTTATTACACAGGAAACCTGTCAATAGATGAATGCCAAATCCTATGGAAATGACCAAAGGGATAGAAGACTGGTGGCAAGATTACCTCCAATCCCAGAAACCAAAGAAAGTTCATTACTCACATAAGCGATTTCAAAGAGATTCTACCCAGTCTGTCATGAAAGAAAGATCAAAGAGAAGGACAGACCAAATCACCGTGTGCAAGGGAAAGGCAGCCTGAGTAGCAACAGTCCAACTCGGCAGGTCGGACTGATGCTGCTGAGCTCACCTGCCAAGGCTTATCTGCCCTGAGGGCAGGTGTTCAGGCAGCAGGTGGGAAGGGGACCTACCAGTCCCACTGGGAAAGTGACTCTTGCTGGCACATGGAATGGCAGCCCCAGAGCTCCCCTGCCCTGCCACCCACCCCCGACCTCACAGCGGGCTCGAGCAGTTGGCTAAAAAAAGCCGAGGGTGCCGTGGAGGCTCGTGAGGATGGGGACTGGTCCAGCAGCTGACATGAAAGGGAACAGTGCTCTAGTGAATGAGAGGTTGAAAAAAATAACACTGCAGGGGAAAGATCAATCCATTTAATATGACAGAGAAGCTGTTTCCCTCAGTAGTTATCCTTCTATTACTCCTCATAAGCCTCTGATCCAGACAATTAAAACTTAAAAATCTATAAACTCTTCCATTTGTTGGAAGGAGATTGGACTTGGGAATGACACAACATCTACCAGAACCCATCTAAATGTCCAATACTGCACAACCAAGACGCCTCCCCCTAGTCTCTCCACGTGGTACAGAGTTCTGGCTGCCACCAAAATCCATTCTCACCATCTTCCACAGTAATGGAATTGTAGCCAGACACACAGCTAGACTACATTTCCCTCAAGGTGGCCATTTGACTTCATCTCCCCACTTGCAGGAGGGTCAAAGTCTCAGAGGCATGCAGGAATCCCAGCCCTTTAGAGAGGGAGTGCTCCCTGCCATGTGCTCTTTCCCTCTCCATGGTTAAACCTCAATGGTGAAACCAGAGAGACCTCCAACCACACTGAAGACAGAGGGTTCATTCCAAGCCTGACTATGTGGGGCAGAGGCATCTGACAACTTAAAATGCTTGGCTGGATGTGACAGATAAATATGCTTGTTTTTAACTGCATTTTGACATTCTAAACCAGCAAGGAACAACAAAGAAAAAAATAATTAAACCTATGACAAGTCCATAATTTAAAATGTGGAAACTGATCTGAGGTATATGTTCTAGAAAATATATTTACTACAAAAAGCAAAGGAAATTTGAGGCCATAGCTAATTGTAATAATTTGGGAGGATACTTGATCTATGAATATGAAACGATCTGTGATCAGCTTTCAGATGTAAAGCACAGTTTCTGAATATGGAAATGGAAACCACATCTCACAGGGACTACAGTGAATTCAAAATTAGACACTGAGAAGAAAATGCCCTCCCAAAAGTAAATTAGAATATCAGTTTGAGATAAACAGAGAAAAATGATTAGCAAAAGCACAGAGAACATACCTGGGAGGAAAATGCAAGGAATAATGGACCCAGGAGTTATTAAGATGGTCTTTGGGTAGACAATGCAAGACTAACTAAATCATTCCCTAGACCAACTACTAGTGAGCTAGACCACAACTAGAGAATGGCTTTATTTGCTGCAGAACAGCCTGAGAGGTTCAGAAACAAAGTAGAGGGCAGGCAGTCTGAGGTCTCGCCCCTCCGAGGCCAGCAGAGAGGAGGGAGCTGGCCAGTCTCCTCACACAGGAATATATCTGGCTCTTTGTTATTCTTTGGGAGAAAGGTCCAAAAAGGACATTCCCAAGTATTCTCTGACCTTTGCAAGTGCTCTGCTGACCAGTTCAGTGACCAGTAAGATGTTTTTTATTGGATCAATCCCGACCTGCACTCCTGAAGAACGGAATGAGGTAGAGGGGTAAAATGAGGATGTGGATAACAAGGAGACAGAAACTCCTCCTAGAGGTCATTAGAGAGAACAGCACAGACACTACAATAAATATCAGTGGGTTACTCTCCCCTGGTAAAGGGAAAAAGACTCAAGGGTTGGGAATACAAATGAAACCCAATTCGCTTGGAGAAGTAACAAAATGGAACAATACAATAAATACAATAAGACAATAAATTGTGAAAAAGAAAGGCAAAGTAATAAGTATTCATGGTAAGTTGGGAGGAAAATGGTGAGAGAATAATAAAATCAGAAGGTAGAATTTAGGAGAAAAGTATCAAATTTTAAAAGTAATGGTACATGGGTAAAGAGATCTACTCACTCCCAAAATATAATAATTATAGACATTCATTCTAAGATAAAACTATTATAAATAGATGGAGTTTTTAAAATTATAATTATAATAGGGGATTTAGTATATTTTTCTCTGATAGGTCAAAGCAAAACTAGTAAGAAATTACAGAGAAATCAAACAATAAAATCAATAAGCATGATTTAGTAGACATATACAGAATTTATCAAGGTACAAACAGAAAATACATACCTTTTAAGGCCATCTATTAAAGCTGTAAAAACTGACCAAATACTGGATAGAAAACAAGCATGAATAAATTTGACAAAAGAAACTGTACAGATGATTTTTTAGTACAGTGCAACTAAATGAGAAATCAGTGTCAAAAGGATACGGAAAGGAAATTTTAAAGCATACATCTGAAAAAACTCTTAGGTCAAGTAGGAAAACTAAGATTGGACACTATCCAGACATCACTGTATTGCACAGGGAACTATACACTATACAGTACCTATCAAAACAGATAATGGGAGAGATGTTGTATTTACAGGAAAATTCGTATTTCTAAATGATTTCATTATTAAACAAGAAAGAATAAAAACAATAAACTAAAGCATTAACTTCTAGAAGATACAAAAAGAACAATGAGATACACTCAGGGAAAACAAGGGCAAGGAATCAATAAAAGATCAGAGCAGAAATTATAGATTTAGAAAGACAGTAGAATCAATAAACACATCAGGCCAGGAAGCCTGATCCTGAAAAGCAAAGAGTGCTCACTTTGGGAGCACATATACTAAAACTGGAACAGTACAGAGAAGATGAGCATGGCCCCTGAGTAAGGATGACATGCAAATTTGTGAAGCATTCCATATCTTTATAAATTATTACTTTGTGATTAACAGATACACACTACTGTACATAAAACAGAGAAACAACAAACATTTACTGTATAGCACAGGGAACTATATTCAGAATCTTATAATAATCTATAATGGAAAATAATATGAAAAATATATATACATAAATATATATATACATAAAATGTTAGGTCTATGAATCAAAGCAAATTGGAAGTGGTGAAACAGGAGATGGCAAGAGTGAACATCAACATTTTAGGAATCAGTGAACTAAAATAGACTGCAATATGTGAATTTAACTCAGATGACCATAATATCTACTACTGTGGGCAAGAATCCCTTAGAAGAAATGGAGTAGCCATCATAGTCAACAAAAGAGTCCAAAATGCAGTACTTGGACGTAATCTCAAAAATGACAGAATGATCTCTGCTTGTTTTCAAGCCAAACCATTCAATATCACAGTAATCCAAGTCTGTGCCCCGACCAGTAATCCTGGAGAAGCTCAAGTTGAACGATTCTATGACGACCTACAAGATCTAGAACTAACACCCCAAAAAGATGTTCTCTTTGTTATAGGGGACTGGAAAGCGAAAGTAGGAAGTCAAGAGATATCTGGAGTAACAGGCAAATTTGGCCTCAGAGTACAAAACGAAGCAGGTCAAAGGCTAACACAGTTTTGCCAAGAGAACAAACTGGTCATAGCAAATACCCTCTTCCAACAACACAAGAGACGACTCTACACATGGACCTCAATATATGGTCAATATAGAAATCAGACTGATTATATTTTTTGCAACCGAAGATGGAGAAGCTCTATATAGTCAGCAAAAACAAGACCAGAAGCTGACTGTGGCTCAGATCATGAACTCCTTATTGCCAAATTCAGACTTAAATTGAAGAAAGTAGAGAAAATCACTAGACCATTCAGGTATGACCTAAATCAAATCCCTTATGATTATACAGTGGAAGTGAGAAATAGATTTAAGGGACTAGATCTGACAGAGAGCCTGAAGAACTATGGATGGAGGTTCATGACACCATACAGGAGGCAGTGATCAATTCCATCACCAAGAAAAAGAAATGCAAAAAGGCAAGATGGTTGTCTGACGAGGCCTTACAAATAGCTGAGAAAAGAAGAGAAGGTAAAGGCAAAGGAGAAAAGGAAAGATATACCCATTTCAATGCAGAGTTCCAAAGAATAGCGAGGAGAGATAAGAAAGCCTTCCTCAGCGATCAATGCAAAGAAATAGAGGAAAACAACAGAATGGGAAAGACTAGAGATCTCTTCAAGAAAATTAGAAATATCAAGGGAATATTTCATGTAAAGATGAGCACAATAAAGGACAGAAATGGTATGGACCTAACAGAAGCAGAAGATATTAAGAAGAGGTGGCAAGAATACACAGAAGAACAGTACAAAAATGATCTTCAGTACCCAGATGACCACTTACCATTCTAGAGCCAGACATCCTAGAATGCAAAGTTCGGTGGGCCTTAGGAAGCATCACTACGAACAAAGCTAACGGAGGTGATGGAATTCCAGTTGAGCTATTTCAAATCCTGAAAGGTGATGCTGTGAAAGCGCTGCACTCAGTAAGCCAGCAAATCTGCAAAACTCAGCAGTGGCCACAGGACTGGAAAAGGTCAGTTTTTATTCCAATCCCAAAGAAAGGCAATGCCAAAGAATGCTCAAACTACCACACAATTGAACTCATCTCACACGCTAGCAAAGTAATGCTCAGAATTCTCCAAGCCAGGCTTCAACAGTACATGAACTGTGAACTTCCAGATGTTCAGGCTGGATTTGGAAAAGGCAGAGGAACCAGAGATCAAATTGCCAACATCCGCTGGATCATTGAAAAAGCAAGAGAGTTCTGGAAAAACATTTACTGCTTTATTGACTTTGCCAAAGCTTTTGACTGTGTGGATCATAACAAACTGTGGAAAATTCTGAAAGAGATGGGAATACTAGACCACCTGACCTGCCTCTTGAGAAATCTGTATGCAGGTCAGGAAGCAAAGGTTAGAACTGGACATGGAACAACAAACTAACTCCAAATGGGGAAAGGAGTAAGTCAAAGCTATATATTGTCACCCTGCTTATTAACTTACATGCAGAGTACATCAGGCAAAATGCCAGGCTGGATGAATCACAAGCTGGAATCAAGATTGCTGGGAGAAATATAAAAAACCTCAGATATGCAGATGACACCACCCTTATGGCAGAAAGCGAAGAAGAACTAAAGGACTTCTTGATGAAAGTGAAAGAGAAGAGTGAAAAAGTTGGCTTAAAACTCAACATTCAGAAAAGTAAGATCATAGCATCCAGTCCATCACTTCATGGTAAATAGATGGGAAAACAGTGAGAGACTTTTTTTTTTTTTGGCTCCAAAATCACTGCAGATGGTGACTGCAGCCATGAAATTAAAAGATGCTTGCTCCTTGGAAGAAAAGCTATGATCAACCTAGACAGAATATTAAAAAGCAGAGACATTACTTTACCAACAAAGGTCCATCTAATCAAAGCTGTGGTTTTTCCAGTGGTCATGTATAGATGTGAGAGTTGGACTATAAAGAAAGCTGAGTGCCAAAGAATTGATGCTTTTGAATTGTGGTGTTGGAGAAGACTCTTGAGAGTCCCTTGGACTGCAGGGGATCCAACTAGTCAATCCTAAAGGAAATCAATCCTGAATATTCATTGGAAGGACTAATGTTGAAGCTGAAATTCCAATACTTTAGCCACCTGATGCGAAGAACCAACTCATTGGAAAAGACCCTGATGCTGGGAATGATTGAAGGCAGGAGGAGAAGGGGACAACAAAGGATGAGGTGGTTGGATGGCATCACCGACTTGATGGACATGAGTTTGAGTAGGCTCCAGGAGTTGGTGATGGATAGGGAAGCCTGGTGTGCTGCAGTCCATGGGGTCATAAGGAGTTGGATATGACTGATCGACTGAACTGAATACACATAACTGAATCACTTTGCTGTACACCTGAAACTAACACAATATGTAAATCAACTATATTTCAATAAAGTAAAAAGCAAAGAAAAACACAAATATATGGATTGATAATAAATAAAATTTCTAAAAAGGAAAGAGATTTTTTTAAAGATGTGAGAGAATATCATATGAGACTATGCAAATATTACCAAAAACTTCAGTGAAATGGAAAATTTCTAGGAAAATATACATAATGAAGATTATTTTAAAAAGAGAAAGAAACCTGACTATACTAGTAAGTGTAGAACTGAAGAGGTTGTCAGACCACTGCCCCAAAGAGGCAGCCCTGGCTCAGAGAGTCTTTGAGGAGGGGAAGGGTCTTGTCCTCACCTACCAGCCATACCCTCACTCACAGTAATGCAGTTTCCCTAGAGAAGAAGCAAATAGCCGTGTTCTTTTCTATTTGTTTTGGTACACAAGTTCAGGGAAATGTATTAACATACATATATACATATTTTTTTAATGCGGACTATTTTTTTGAATGTTTTATAATACTGTTTCTGTTTTGGTTTGTTTGTTGTTGTTGCTTTTTTTTTTTTTTTGGCCACAAGATGTGAAGTCACTGCTCTCTGACCAGGGATTGAACCCTCACCCCCTGTGTTGGAAGGCGAAGTCTTAACCACTAGACGGTCAGGGAAGTCCCCTAACAAATATTCAACATCAGTAATGTTAAGAAGAAAAGACAAGTTCTTTATGTTATTTTACTCTATTTTGTCTAACGTCTCTAATCTGGTCATACACCACATACACCAAAGGCTCAGTGCTGGGGAGCACTGAGCCTGAGAGAGAAAGGGGAAAAAGCAAATCAAATCATCAGTTAGGCTCTGCCCAGCCCTGCAAGGGATTCCTTTAGAGATCCTGCACTGGCCAGTATTGGGCCACCAGCCCCATGTAGATCTAATTTTAAATTAATTGAGATAAAGTAAAAACCACTCAGTTCCTCTGTGGCACTGTCTAAATTCCAAGTGTTCAGTAGCCCCAGGTGGTGGCTACACTGGACAGAGCAAATGACAAATTTCCACAGTCATGGAAAGTTCTAATGGACAGGACTGTGTGACATGCTGGACCTTGATGCAACTCTGGGTGACCAAGATCAATTCAGTTTCTCAGGCTGAATCACCTCCAGCTACTTGAGTACACTAAAAAATGGTGGAAATTCATGTAATTTAGTATGTGCAGTAGAGGCTTTGTTCCAATCTCAGCCAAAGTGATTCATTGAACACTAAACAGTGTTTAATGTCTTAGATGTTTTATTTCTGGAAAAAAGTAATCTCCAAGCGCTTATAACCATCTGTATGATTCAACGAATTAACGTAAAAGAAAAAATTAAAAACAGAAAGAATAAAGTGGTATTCATAAAGTACTATAAGTAAAAGTATTATTAGCTTAATATTAGAGGCAGTTAGATGAGAATATTTCCTAAATTAATACAAATACATGAATTTTCAGAAACATAAGGCTCTTCTCCTCTCCACTGAATTGCTTTGTTTATTTGGGCTGGTGTCTGTTTCTACACCTACAGAAGTGCTAGGATTCCCTGTGATTTCTGCTTATCACGCACTGGGTACTTGACATTCAGGTATATATAAGTCACAGAAACAGTATTTTAATCTAGGGAAAGATCTTTTAACCTTTATGTAAGTTACATCTTTAAAAATAAGATTTCAGATTTCTATCCCCCATTGCCAACTCCTTTCTTTGACACGAGTGGTTACAAGTGTAGGTTTTAGCACCCAACTTATCAGGTTCAGTTCCACACTTACTAGCTGCGTGACCTTGGGCAAATCACTTGATTTTTCCTCTCTAAATTTCATTTTCCTTTTTTCTAAAATGAGGACAAAAAATGAAATAAAATGAAGACAATGACTGTAGCCACTTCTAGGTTTGGGGAGAGAATTCAATAATATAAAACATGGAATGATCCTAGAATAGTGTCTGGACATAGGATGTGTTCAATCATGTTATAACAACATGTATTTTAATAACAGTATGGTAATGATTAATATAAAAGGCCCTAATTATTGCTAGTATGATTAAAACATTTCAATGCTGCATTTAAACTCTTGGAAAGTCTGTTTAAATGTTTGTCGCTCTTCCAACATTATTGAGAACCTATTTCCCCAGGCCTGTACTAACTGCTGGATTTATAAAGACAAACGCAACATGATCTGTGCCCTAGAGGAACATAGAGCCTAGTGGGAGAGACAGACACACACAAGTACACAGATAAATCACACACAACCTGGTTAAATGCCACAGTACAGAAGAAAGTACGGGGCACAGAGGGAGGTCAGATGCTGCAGAGATAACTCTGCCTGGGGGAGCTGAAGGTCTCATTGTTATTATGCAATTTATTTATTTATTTTTAAAATGTTTACTTATTTATTTGCTAGGCTATGACGGGTTTTAGTTGTGGCACTCGGAATCTTTTCAGTTTTGGCATACAAACTCCTAGCTGTGCCATGTGGGATCTAGTTCCCTGATCAGGGATAGAACTGGGCCCCTTGCATTGGGAGCACAGTCTTAACCACTGGACCACCAGGGAAGTCCTCAGGTGAGTTCAGTTCAGTCGCTCAGTTGTGTCCGACTCTTTGTGACCCCATGAATCGCAGCACGCCAGGCCTCCCTGTCCATCACCAACTCCCGGAGTTCACTCAGACTCACATCCATCGAGTCAGTGATGCCATCCAGCCATCTCATCCTCGGTCGTCCCCTTCTCCTCCTGTCCCCAGTCCCTCCCAGCATCAGAGTCTTTTCCAATGAGTCAACTCTTCGCATGAGGTGGCCAAAGTACTCGAGTTTCAGCTTTAGCATCATTCCTTCCAAAGAAATCTCAGGGTTGATCTCCTTCAGAATGGACTGGTTGGATCTCCTTGCAGTCCAAGGGACTCGCAAGAGTCTTCTCCAACACCACAGTTCAAAAGCATCAATTCTTTGGGGCTCAGCCTTCTTCACAGTCCAACTCTCACATCCATACATGACCACAGGAAAAACCATAGCCTTGACTAGATGGACCTTAGTCGGCAAAGTAATGTCTCTGCTTTTGAATATACTATCTAGGTTGGTCATAACTTTTCTTCCAAGGAGTAAGCGTCTTTTAATTTCATGGCTACAATCACCATCTGCAGTGATTTTGGAGCCCCCCAAAATAAAGTCTGACAGTTTCCACTGTTTCCCCATCTATTTCCCATGAAGTGATGGGACCAGATGCCATGGATATTCGTTTTCTGAATGTTGAGCTTTAGGCCAACTTTTTCACTCTCCACTTTCACTTTCATCAAGAGGCTTTTTAGCTCCTCTTCACTTTCTGCCATAAGGGTGGTGTCATCTGCATATCTGAGGTTATTGATATTTCTCCCAGAAATCTTGATTCCAGCTTGTGCTTCTTCCAGCCCAGAGTTTCTCATGATGTACTCTGCATACAAGTTAAATAAGCAGGGTGACAATATACAGCCTTGACGTACTCCTTTTCCTATTTGGAACCAGTCTGTTGTTCCATGTCCAGTTCTAACTGTTGCTTCCTGACCTGCATACAGATTTCTCAAGAGGCAGGTCAGGTGGTCTGGTATTCCCATCTCTTTCAGAATTTTCCACAGTTTATTGTGATCCACACAGTCAAAGGCTTTGGCATAGTCAATAAAGCAGAAATAGATCTTTTTTCTGTAACTCTCTTGCTTTTTCCATGATCCAGCGGATGTTGGCAATTTGATCTCTGGTTCCTCTGCCTTTTCTAAAATCAGTTTGAACATCAGGAAGTTCACGGTTCATGTATTGCTAAAGCCTGGCTTGGAGAATTTTGAGCACTGGTGGCTCAGAGGTTAAAGCATCTGCCTCCAATGCGGGAGACCCAGGTTCAATCCCTGGGTTGGGAAGATCCCCTGGAGAAGGAAATGGCAATCCACTCCAGTATTCTTGCATGGAGAATCCCATGGATGGAGAAGCCTAGTAGGTTATAGTCCACCAGGTTGCAAAGAGTCGGACACGACTGAGCGACTTCACCTTACTAGCATGTGAGATGAGTGCAATTGTGTGGTAGTTTGAGCATTCTTTGGCATCGCCTTTCTTTGGGATTGGAATGAAAACTGACCTTTTCCAGTCCTGTGGCCATTGCTGAGTTTTCCAAATTTGCTGGCATATTGAGTGCAGCACTTTCACAGCATCATCTTTCAGGATTTGAAACAGTTCAACTGGAATTCCATCACCTCCACGAGCTTTGTTCGTAGTGATGCTTTCCGAGGCCCACTTGACTTCACATTCCAGGATGTCTGGCTCTAGATTAGTGATCACACCATCATGATTATCCGGGTCATGAAGATCTTTTTTGTACAGTTCTTCTGTGTATTCTTGCCACCTCTTCTTAATATCCTCTGCTTCTGTTAGGTCCATAGCATTTCTGTCCTTTATTGAGCCAATCTTTGCATGAAATGTTCCCTTGGTATCTCTGATTTTCTTGAAGAGATCTCTAGTCTTTCCCATTCTGTTCTTTTCCTCTATTTCTTTGCATTGACCACTGAAGAAGGCTTTCTTATCTCTTCTTGCTATTCTCTGGAACTCTGCATTCAGATGCTTATCATCTTTCCTTTTCTCCTTTGCTTTTCGTCTCTCTTCTTTTCACAGCTATTTGTAAGGGAAGTCCTACTATAATGCAATTTATTCTAGAAGATGTATAGGACCTTTAAGAAATGATTTCCAACATAAGCAGATTTTAAAAACTACCGATACTGGTCAAGCAGAGCATCTGCATATGCAAATCAGACATGTATACACACACACACACACACACACACACATGCATCTGCCTTAGAAATACTCAGAAGGGAAGAAAGAGATTCAAAATGTCTGCATCAAAAAAAGGTGGGGAGATAATGCCTGAACATGGGTGGAAGGAGCCATCCCCTGACTGGATCCCTTCTCCTGGTGACTCTCGGTCACTTGCACTGCCTGCCGGGACAGGTCAGAGGGGATGTTCTCTTCCTCCCACTCTTTCCTTCATCCTATTCTGCCTGTGCAAAGGGGCGGGGAAAAGACTTGGGAGATTGGGTGGCTGGAGTGCTGAGCACCAGGGTGCATGTCAGAGTACCCAAATCGGTTAGAAGAGTCTCCAACTAGGATGATAAACGTTGGCTGGGTCCAGCAGGGTCCTGGATTTGGGCTCAGACTTATCATCCACATCTCTGGCCACCATCCTCAGCAAACTCTACATCCATCACAGTGATCTCTCTGATGTCTTCAGCTCACACCCTTCTGCTTTCTCAAATCTAACGACCTCCCTTGATTTCATGACTGCCATCCATTCCCAAGACTCCAAACCCATCCTCACCCACACTAGTAGAGTGCTGTCATCATAGTACCTGACGTAGAACCCACTCTGGCTCTTTCTGGTACACAAGCTAGCTGGGGATCTGTGGTTAATCACGTCAACACTGCATTTAAACCCCCTGAGTCAAATCCCAGCTCTCAATCACCCCCTACTAAGTAAACTCTCACTCTCTCCTTCTGTGTCCAAAGAATCAAGTTTCCATGTGGCAAGGACTACGACAAGCTCATGCTCCTTGACCATGGTTAGATCCTCACTACCACTCTCCAGTTCTTTTATCCATTTCTTTTTTACTTCCCATTATATCTCCCATCTTGGTCCTGACTTATCAATCACCAAGTCATCACTCTGGAAACACATTTTCTTCTAAGCATGACTTTTCCACCTATTCTATTGAGAAATCTGAGGTAAGTCAGCATGAGTATTCTACTCTAACCTTTCATCTCAAAGTATATCTATCCATCTTGGCTTCTTCATTAAAATAATATCTGACTAGCAGTCTCTGATACTCAAATTCCCAGTAAAATATTTGGGAAGATTCAGCACAAAAGATGACAATTGATGAATCTGAGACTGATTTCCCAACCTATGGCCAGAATATCAGGACTTCTACCTATTCTATGGCCAATGGAGAAGAACAGGGAAACCTGTTTGGACACTGACTTTGTTGGCTGAAACAGAACAAATCTGTGGTCATCACAGAAAGCTGGACGGCAATTTATTTTCTCTCCCCCATCTCCTTTGGGCTAAGAAACCCTGGGTCTATATAAAGAGTAACAATAAAACACTGGGAGTCATCTTTTTACTGCATGAGCACTGCATTTTAAGGTAGCCCTAGCCACTCCAGCACCTCTTTTTTCTCTCCAAGAAAACATTAGGTAAGATGAGGGCAGGGAGAGAGACAAAGTCTATGTTAGAAAATGCAGCCTTAGGACATCCCTGGTGGTCCAGTGGATAAGAATCTGCACTCCAAATGCAGGGGGCCAAGTTCCATCCCTGGTCAGGGAACTAGATCCCACATGCCACAGCTAAAGGTCCCGTGTGCTGCAGCTGATGATCAAAGATCTTGAGCACTGCAACTAAGACACAGTGCAAACAAATAAAAAGATGAAAAGATAGAAAATGCAGTCTTCATAAGTGAAGGGCCATAGGCAGGGAGAGAGACAGGAAGGGTCCTGGTAGCAGAGCACCCTGGGGGACACAGTTTTGTCAATATGCCAAGCAAGTGGTCAGACCAAAGTGAGGTTGGGTATGGGGGGATTCCACCTTTGTAATCTCCAACCGATTCTTTACACAGATGGTGTCTTCTCAAGGTTATGTAAAGAGCTAGGCAAACATTAATATTCCTCTTCCAACCAGACTGCTACCCATAGCCCTCTAAGTCCTGGCTATATGTATAAAAGACACTTACTCCTTGGAAGAAAAGTTATGACCAACCTAGATAGCATATTGAAAAGCAGAGACATTAGTTTGCCAACAAAGGTCCGTCTAGTCAAGGCTATGGTTTTTCCAGTGGTCATGTACGGACGTGAGAATTGGACTGTGAGGAAAGCTGAGTACCAAAGAATTGATGCTTCTGAACTGTGGTGTTGGAGAAGACTCTTGCAAGTCCCTTGGACTGCAAGGAGATCCAACCAGTCCATTCTGAAGGAGATCAGCCCTGGGATTTCTTTGGAGGGAATGATGCTGAAGCTGAAACTCTAGTACTTTGGCCACCTCATGCGAAGAGTTGACTCATTGGAAAAGACTCTGATGCTGGGGGGGATTGGGGGCAGGAGGAGAAGGGGACGACAGAGGATGAGATGGCTGGATGGCATCACTGACTCGATGGATGTGAGTCTGAGTGAACTCCGGGAGTTGGTGATGGACAGGGAGGTCTGGCGTGCTGCGATTCATGGGGTTGCACAGGGTCAGACATGACTGAGTGACTGAACTGAACTGAACTGAACTGATATGTATAAATTCTAGAGCCACCTGTTCAGAGAAGCAAAAAGCCAAGCACGGAGGACATCCTCTCCCTTTCCTGCAGAGCTTTGCTAGAGAAACACCAACCAGACCCTGGATAGTGATCAGGGAGCTTTGCAAAACCACCAGCCATCCAGATGTTTGGTTCAGAGAAGCTCCGGTACCCAAAAGGACAATGAGAGCTCAGGGTCAGTTGTACATTTTGTATGTTGACAATAAAAGGTCTGAATAACTTTTTGTGTTTGTCTCAAGATTCTGTATTATAAAAAGGAAAACAATCACAAACATGGGAGTTATTTAAAATAATGCTACATATGATCCTGAAAACTGAAAAAAAGAAGCACATCATTTTTTACTATGAAACCAAAATAAAAGATTTAAAAAGCAGCTGTTGTCCTCAATAAGACAGAGGACAATTTTTACAATAAGTGGGTAAAGCTTGTGGAAGTGGGCAAGATAAATGAGGACCAAAAAATGCAAATATAGGATTAAAAAATGTAGGATTAAAATTAAAAATTTTTTAAATTAGAAATCCTCATCGGAGGAGGAAAATGAAATGTTTATTGTGCAAAACAGAGACAGTGATATGTTTATCATTTGAGATGCCTTCCCAGAATGAAGAGGAACAAAATATAAAATAATGAGAAAGAAAAGGCAGTGACAGAGGACAGAGAAAAAGACCTTCCTTACTATTTCAAGAGGGAAAATGAGCAATAATCAAATATACATCTGAAGAAAATATTCATCCATGACGTAAGACCTGGGTTGAAGAATCACAAAGATGCAAGATTTTAGGCAAAATTGCTGAGAAGAGAAAGACATAGAGAAACTATGGGAAACATTTTAAAAATAAAAGAAGAAAGTCTGAGAAAGATCAAGATAGGAAAAGTTACCAAGAAAGAAAATAAACTAAACTGTCATAGGCTTCTTTCTGAACACTAAAAGGCAGAAAGGAACTGTTCTGGCTTGAATGGCGTTCCCTGTGCTCCCACCCCAATCCCCGTCCCCCACCCCAAACACCTTTGCATCCACCCGGAATCTCAGAATGTGCCCTTATTTGCAAAGAGGGTCTTTGCAGATGTAATTAGATAAGTTAAGATGAGTTCACTGGATTAGGGTGGGACTGAAGTCCAATGGCTGGTGTCTCTTTCTGTTTTTTAACTAATTAATTTGGTTGCTCCAGGCCTTAGCTGTAGCATGTGAGATCTAGTTCCTTGACCAGAGACTGAACCCATACCCCCTGCATTGGGAGCTCGGAGTCTTAACCACTGGATCACCAGGGAAGTCCCAGCTGGTGTCTTTATAAGAGAAAAGAGGGTGATGCAGATACAGAAATGCAGGCTGGGAGGCCATGCGATGCAGAAGCAGAAGCTAGAGTGATGCAGCTGCAAGTCAAGGGTGTCAGGGATTACTGGCAACCCCTGAAGCTGGAAGAGGCGAGGGACGATTTTTCCCTCAAACCTTCAGAGGGAGTGTAGCCCTGCCAACATCTGACTTCAGACTTCTAGCCTCCAGAGCTATGAGAGAATAAATTTCCATTGTTTTAAGTCATTTTTGTGTTCATGCTAAGTCGCTTCAGTCATGTCTGACTAAGGATCTTTGATCTTTGTTGCAGCAAGGAAACTCTTAGTTGAAGCATGTAGGATCTAGTGCCCTGACCAGGGATCGAACCTGGGTCCCCTGCATTGGGAGTGGGAAGTCTTAACCACTGGACCACCAGGGAAGTCCTTTATTGTTCTTCTTTACTTAAAAACAAAGTAGTCTCTGGACTTCCCTGGATATCAAATGATAAACCTGTAAGAAGTTCAGTCATTTTCACAATGGAAGATTGTGGGGAAAAAAACCCACACTATTTGGCTTGTTCCAGATATGCCAAATCAGAGCCTGAATCTTAAATAAATTCCGCAAGTGATTTTTATGCACAGTAAGGGGTACTAGAGGGCATCCCAGGTGGCACAGTGGTAAAGAATCTACCTGTCAATGAAGGAGACACAAGAGACGGCGTGGGTTTTATCCCTCGGTCAGAAAAGTCCCCTGGGGGAGAAAATGGCAACCCACTCTAGTATTCTTGTCTGGAGAATCCCATGGACAGAGGAGGCTGGTGGGCTACAGCCTACGGGGTCACAGAGTTGGATACAACTGAGCATGCGCACATGATGACGACGACAAAGGGGCATTGGAGCACAGCTTATAACAATGGGGAGATCATAGAACTTTTAAATAGATATAACCTACTGTGCAGAAGATGGGAGAGGGACAGGCTCACCAACTTACAAGCTGTGTGACTTTGGACAAGTTAATTCATCTCTTTGAACTTCAGTAACCTCATCTATACAATGGAGGTAACAAAAGTATCTACAAAACTATCAGGTAGTTGTGAAATTCATATGAGTACATATGAAAAGTGAAAGTGTTAGTTGCTCAGTCGTGTCCGACTCTTTGTGACCCTGTGACTGTAGCCCGCAGGCTCCTCTGTCCATGGAATTCTCCAGGCAAGAATACTGGAGTGGGTAGCCATTCCTTTCTCTAGGGGATCCTCCTGACCCAGGGATCCAACCCAGGTCTCCTGTATTGCAGGCAGATTCTTTACCATCTGAGCCACCAGGGAAGTCCCATGAATACATAATACATATTTTCATGCATACATATATATAAATCTATGTCTATCTCTCTCTCTTCTCAAAAGACTGTCTGGCATTGTACATGCACATCCATGTGAATAAGAGAAACTTAGGCAGGAAATCTATTGAGAATATAAAACCAACAGGATTTGGTAAGAGACTGGATGTGGGCTTTGGGTGATTTCCTGGTTTCTGAAATTAGCAATGGTTAAGAAGGTAAAGCCATTCCCTAGCGGTGCGGGAGGGTAAAGAGGGACGACTGAGTTCAGTAGTGGCCCTTTTAAGGTTCAGTTGCCCACAGGGATGTCCTGTGGGCATATGAACAGATGGCCTTAGATGCTGTGGATAAAGACCTGGAAAGAATATACAGATCTGTGAGTCACCAGCCTGAAGACGGTACCTGAAGCCATGAGGGTAGGAAAGATCACGAGGAAGAGCAGATCAGGTGAGAAAGATGTCTTGAAACAGAACCCTGAGAAGCATCCAAATGGGAGGACCAGACGGGAAAGAAGGAATCCCTGAAAGAAGCAGAGGAGGTATAGCAGAGATGCAGGGGAAAAAACAGGAGAGAGCAGAGGCACAGATGCTGGGGGAGGGGAACGTGTTAAGAGGCCGCATGCACAGAGAGGCCCGTGAGCTAAAGCCTAGATGCGTCACCTAGACTTGGTAGCAGGAAGGTCTTTAGTGACCTTGGCAAGTGCAGGCTTAGTGGGAACAAGAAAGGAGAGTGTTCAAAGGCGAATTCAGAAGGGAATTAGTGGAACTATCGCAGGGATCGAAAAGAGAATTTAGAGTGGCTGAAATGTATTCCTAAAGTAATGATAAAGTCTTCACATCTATTCAGCAAACACAGCTTGAGATTACATTTTAAAACACTGCAACATAAAGATAACCACAAAAGACCAATTAAAAGACTGAGGCCAAAAAAGGTACAATCCTTTTCTTACACATAAAGGAGCCCAAAGTAATGGCTTTAATTAAATATGTAAAATACTTCAATATAAAAAATTAGAATATTAGTTGTGGCATGAAACTGGGGGCCCTTTTTGGTAAGTTGGTCACAGCAGGTGACACCAGGTTTGGGCATGATTTTTCCCTAAATTCACCCAGTGGGGGGAATGGGGGAGCAAATTTTAGACCCCACAGATCTTCTCTCTTTCTACCAAGAGAGTGAAGCTGCCACCTGGGGATAGAGGTATACCCCAAGGAAACAGTACTTGCCCTGAGACAGAAGAAAGCTGAAGACAAGGGTCTCAGCTTGGGGCGGCTGAGAGAGACCCAAATGAAGCCTCAGATACTCTGGGTCCTGCAGCCCTGGGGAAATCTGTCCCAAGTTGTCTGCCAGGAGGCAGCTAATAAGTTAAAAGTGTTAGAGTTAGTTCTGAGGGTCTAACAAAGAGCTATAAATGTTCAGAGACCATATGGTGAAAGGTTGGCAAAAAGGTAAGATTCCTTTTCAAGGTAATACCACTAAAAGAAGGGTGGCTTTCAAATCCTTGGGTGTGTGTTCATGGCTGCCAAGTACTACATCAAGAAAAAGTTATTTGGCTGCACTGGATCTTAGTTGCAGCATGCAGGATCTAGTTCCTTGACCAGGGATTGAACCCGGGCCCTCTGCATTGGAAGCTTGGAGTCTTAACCACTGGATCACCAGAGGAATTCCGAGTACTACATCTTTGATCATGCATGCAAACATGCTAAGTCACTTCAGTCGTGTTTGACTCTTTGTGACCCTATGGACTGTAGCCTGCTAGGCTCCTCTGTCCATGGGATTCTCCAGGCAAGAATACTGGAGTGGGTTGCCCATGCCCTTCTTCAGTCTTTGATCGCAGACCTGCCTAAATAAATAAGTAAATACTGGTTCTTAAAAATACTTTCCAGAAAAGAAAATACTTTGTATTCATAAAAATAGTATTTGTTGTTCAGTCGCTCAGTTGTGTCCGACTCTTTGCGACCCATGGCCTGTAAAACACCAGGCTTCCCTGTCCATCACTATTTTCCAGAGTTCGCTCAAACTCATGTCCATTGAGATGGTGATGTCATAGTTTTGCTCAAGCTTCAAATTTATTTTTGCTACAACTGATGATATATACCGCCAAGCCTTGTTGTACTAAAAGCTGAGGGGGGCACATGACAGGACTGGTGTACAGCAGAGGTCACTTTGGCACAAGTGAGAAGTGAGAGGCAACAGATATTATCAAGCAGGCACCAAGAAAGACTGGGTGTCTGAGACACACGTGAGAATTTTCCTCCATAGTATACAAAAGATCACAGGTAGAAAACTCAATTTGCTGTGAAGAATTAACCAATAAACAGTATGCCAACAGTTTGTATCTCTGGTTACACAAAATATAAACTGTTGTATTAAACTCTGAGAAAAATTTGAAAGTATTTATTTGTGTTTAAATATTTATTTATTTGGCTGTTCCAGGTCTTAGTTGTGGCATGTGGGGTCTAGTTCCCTGACAAGGGATCAAACCCGGACCCCCTGCATTGAGAGCAAAGTCTCAGCCACTGGGCCACCAGGGAAGTCCTGAAAGTATTTTCATAGTGCACCAGGGACCTATATCCCACCAGCTGAAGACCACTGGAGTCACAGAACAAAGACCCCAGGTGCCAGCAGAAGGTGCGGGAGCCAGAGACTGTGAGCTGAGCTGACAGTGTGGTGGCAGGAGGGAGGGTCACCCCAAGGAGGACGTGGGGGCACACAGGAACGGGAGACTTGTGTGGCCACCAGCAACCTGGCATGAGCTGCCCAGGCCTGCGGAGAGAGGGAGTAGAGCGTTTGCAGTTCTAGTTTTGAAACTAGAGAGCACACTGTGCCAAAAATCCCTGGAGTGGCTGGTTCCAGGGTTAATTTTATCTGGAAAAACTTGGAGGACTTGTCTGATATTCTTATTACGGTATGTGTTTAGCTAGTTGATTTGGAAGACTTTTGGACCCCAGTTAACACAGGGCTCAGTGCTTAAGGCAGTCACCAAATAGCTGGCCCGGGGATGTTAATTCTCCCCAGGTGTAGTTGATCCTAGGAAAATAGGTCATAGAAGCCCTGATCAAAAAGTAAGGGAAGGAGGAGACAAGGGTCAAAACCATTCTGTGAACTAGGTTACCCTCAATGGGGGACAGAGGATGTGCTGTTAAGAGCTAGAAGCTGAACACAGAAAATATTTTTTTATGCTCTATCTTACTTTTTAGAAAAGACATAAAGCATCTTACTGAGATATATCTCACTCAAAGGAGAAAATTAGATACAAAACAAATTTAGAACAAGGGAAAATTAGGTGTGGGTAAATAAACTGAAAACAAGAGAACAAAATTAGGCTGCCTGTTATAGAGTCCTTTAAGACTGTTCAAGGCAAGCCATAAATAGGGTCCTGAGCGTCCTAGAGGCCAGAGCAAAGAGGAAAAAGCCCATTTAGAGGATTTCCACTGCATATAAGGTTAACAATGAAGCTGCTTTTTGGTCCTGGGAAAACTTTTCTCACAGGCTCTCTTAAAGGAGACACTATGCGACAGACCAAGAAATCCTCAAGAGCTTCCTTGCAAGCGACACACCATCCAGAGTCACATGGCTCTTTTCTGATCTGCCCATCAGTGCAAGCTAAAGGCATAACACAAGGGCACAGATCAAGAAAAACTCTTGCTTTTCTAAGAGGGGCCAAGAAAAGTGGTCCCTCTAAAGTGTGGGCCAAGTGTTTGTACCTACGTTATGGTTGGGCCTAAACTAGGAACTAAATTTAAAACATTTATCACACGGACATTTCTTAGGTAATTATTTTTGAACATTCTTCTTAAAATCAAACTTTTGTTAAGATTTGGACCTAAGTGAGTTTGGAATTATATATTTCAGCTAAGACTTAAAGCAGAGCTACTCTATGCTGTTGATTAAGGACAAAGATGGGTTTCCCAGGTGGTGCTAGTGGTAAAGAACCTACCTAGACATGGGTTTGATCCCTGAGGCAGGAAGATCCCCTAGAGGAGGGCATGGCAACCTACTCTGGTATTCTCGACTTGAGAATCCCATTGACAGAGGAGCCTGGGGGGCTGAAGTTCATAGGGTCGTACAGAGTCAGACACGACTGAAGTGACTTAGCACGCATGCATCCAAGGGCAGAGATGTTTGCTCTAACAATCAACCCAATTTCCTTAGAAAACAGCCTAGGCTCATAGGCTGAGAGATTAAGTACAGGGGCTCTTAGAGTCAGACAGATCTGGGCTTATGTGTTACCTCCTCTAGCTGTGGTATCTCTCTGAGATCATCTGATAAATGGGAATCCATTCATGTCCACCAGCATTTTCTGAGCAGCCACAGTGTGTGATGAAATAAAAAACTGCTGATGGTTGTTTGGGAGAATAGGTAAATGCATCTAAAGTATTTAGCTCATTGACTGGTACATAGCAAACATTCAATAAACAGCAAAACTAATAAACATAATAAAATTTCTAGCTCCATTCTAACACATAAACATGACCAAGGTCTCAAAGTTCTGCATTACTAAAGATGGTTGCAATAATTTTAGCCTGGAAAATGTTCAATGTAAGCATTACCGATCATCCACAAAGGCGTCGAAATATCAAAAAGAGCACCATAGTTTCTAACCATGTTAACTCACTGATGCACACATGTGTGCAAAGTTGCTTCTCACTCTGCAACCCCATGAACTGTAGCTCACCAGGCTCCTTTGTCCATGGTATTCTAGAGGCAAGAATACTGGAGTGGGTGCCACACCCTCCGCCAGGGGATCTTCCTGACTCAGGGATTGAACCTGAGTCTCTTATGTCTCCTACACTGGCAGGCAGGTTCTTTACACTAGCACCACCTGGGAAGCCCCAACTCATTGATAATTCCAAGATAAATGTTATGTCTTGTGGTACCTACATGAGTCAACCTGCTATCAAAGCCTTAGGTATAAGCCAGTTAAATAATAGAGAACATCTGCCAAAATTATGATTCTAGTTGTAGAAGACAGAAGTCGTGATGTTTTGATGTTCCTAGGGGAGATATTCTGGTACCTTCACTCATTTCTCAATTCAGTGATACTACATAGAATATAATTCTCCCATAAAATGCCTCTGAAAACAAAAAGCCTACTCAACCCTGAATAGAGAACAAAACTCTGCTGTATTAGGGATGCTGGGCAGGCAGCTAAATCACTCATTAGCCAAGAATCATCTAAAGCACAACAGTCCCACAAGGCGTAATTCAAGTTCGTGCCTGAGCAAAAATACAAATGACTATATATCAGACTTCAAAAGTTGTCACACAGTCAAAACCTCAGATATTAAAATCTGCGGATGCCAATCAAGTTCACGACAAACCTTTCTTCTGGCTGCACTCAGTATAGCCAGGTATCCTTTGAGGCCACTCTGAGTTCAAAACAACAAAACCATGCTCTCCTCATGGAGAGACATTTATACATTTCTTTCTGATATACCAGGGGAGCAGGCAGCTGGTCCAAATGCAGGCTTGACTCATTTGAGTGCAAGTTTAAAAAGGAATGGACAATATGCACGCATGCTAAGTTGCCTCAGTCATGTCTGACTCTTTGTGACCCCATGGGCTGTAACCCACCAGTCTCCTCTGACCATGGGATTCTCCAGGCAAGAATATTGGAGTGGGTTGTCATGCCCTCCTCCAAGGGGTCTTTCTGACCCAAGGATCAAACCCGAGTCTCTTACGTCTCCTGCACTGGCAGGCTGGTTCTTTACCACTAGCGCCACCTGGGAAGCCCAATGGACAATATACCCTCCTGTTTTACCCTGGATTTGAAATTACCTGCAGATCGTGGCTTCCCTAGAATTACCCAGATGTAGGCTTATGTGAGGATCAGCAGCTGGGCTTGGAAAGGAGAGGCCCATATGGTGCCCATACCATTCATCATTTGTAACACATCAGTTTCTTACCCATTGGGTCAAAGGCCAAGAAAAGATCAATAAAAGCTACAAATAATCTTATGCTTTTCCTGACAGATTTCGATATGAAGCAATGAAGAATGGTCAGTGGGGTAATAGCTGTGCCTTGCTTAGAATGCTGCCACGAGAGACCAGAATTTCAATTCATCAAGAAGAAAAACGGCAAACATTTCAGACGGAATGCACTGCAAACTGATGAGTCTAACTATATTGGGGAGGGGGGAAATCATAGAAGCTTGTTTTTCCTTTTCTTTCTTTATTTTTGATGGGTTAGACTATTCTCTAATTCCAACCAAACTGAACCATTCATTCATTCAATTAATTTTTACTAAGTAACTAAAGCTAAGCACTGTGGTTGGTATGAGGGACACAGTGGTAAATCAAGAGCCTTGATTCCTGTTTTTAGAGGGTTTATAGTTCATATCATTGTTTATGGAATTTAAAAAAGTGCCAGGGATAACAGTCCACCTGCAGAAGATGACATTTTAACCAGGTGCTTTTAGATGGAGCTTTTAAATCATCTACTCTATGAGGAAATATTATAGACATATTGGAGGCTTCCTTCTTAGCTCATGCTCTTTGAAACTGACTCTTCCCTATATCCTTTCCAAAGAGAATCTGCCCACAAACTTTGCTGAGGGGGTCTAGGAGGCCACATTTATACCACATGACACCCCCACCACCACCACCACCCTACCTTGAACTCAACCATTTGAATCAGGGATAGATAACTGGACCTGTGGAACCAACACATAACATTCATTTTGGAATTTGAAATTAGGGTCCGAATGAATAGACTACAGTGGACACAGGGGCTGCAACACTAGGGGTGGGGTGGGGGACTAGCAATCAATTTAGTAATTAAAAAAAAACTGAATGAGAGTTTAGTATATGCCAGGGCCTAGAAATTTCAAGAAAGACACAGTTTCCACCCTCCCCTCTAGTGGATGAGAGGATAGTTAGCAAACAAATATTGATTGTGATAAACACCATTAAGTAAATAAGGAGGATGCTGAGTTAGAGACCTCCATAATGAGGAGGATGATTTCAGCAAGGGTGATTGGGGAGGCCTCCCTGAGGAGATGGCATTTAAGCTGAGATCAGCGGTGAGCAATGCTGGGAATGCCCATTCCAGGAAGAGGGAAGAGCGCATGCAAAGGACAGGTAGGAACTCAAATTGTTCTAGAGGGGAAAATTAGGCCACCGAAGCACAGTGAGTGAGCAGCTTGTGGGAAGGTGGGAGAGGAAGGCAGAACAGGGACCATGAAGGATCTCTCTGGGCTTTGTAAAGGGTCTGGGCTTGCACTGCAATGGGCCACAGAAAAGATTTATAAAAGAAAAGATACTATGTTGTCAACATTTTAAAACATCACTTAAGCACATATCTGTATACCAATTGACAGTAACATTATTCATAAGAGCTAAAAAGTGGAAACAACCCAAGAATTCATCAATAGGGGAATGGAAAAACAAAATGTGGTATATACACAGGATGGAATATTATTCAGCTAGAAAAAGGAATGGAATTCCGATATATGTGACAACATGGATAAACCCCCAAAATATTGAGATAAATCAGACAAAAAAGGGCAAAAGGTGTATAATTCCACATAGAATAGGCAAATTCATTGAGACAGAAGATAAAACAGAGGTTGCAAGGGAGCAGGGGGGATGGGGAGTCATTGTTTGATGGGTACAAGGTCTATCTGGAATGATGAGAAATGCTCTGAAAGTAGACAGTGCTGATGGTTGCATAACCCAGCGAATATACATAATGGGCCTGAATCGTACACTTAAAAATGGTAAATTTGATTTTGTGAATATTTCACCATGATGAAAAGAGTATTAAAAACACACACACACACACCGCTGCTGGGAGAAAATGGACTGGAGAGAGGCAACTGTGCTGTCGCAGAAGCTGGCGTGCAGAGAGGAGACTGGCACTGACATGCAGAGCAAAGTGAAGCGGAGAAACCACAGGGGCCGAGAGAAACGAGAAGAGCTGCCTGATGGCTTCCCATCACATGCAGCCCAGCTGTGCTTCCTGCAGTGCATTCCAGCGAAATTCTCCCACACCCTTTCTATGAATTATGTTATATTGGAGCTGGACTGAGTGGATCTCCATCCCTTGCAAGGAAACCATCCCTGATTCAGTCAGGGAACACAGCTAAGATGCAGCCTGGAGACTCAAAGTTTGAGGCCGCTGGATTCTAAAGCCAGACTACCTCCAGCTCCAGGAGAGCAGAGCAGTTGGCTTTTTCTGCCCCCTCAGTGTCGGGCACTGTGCCTGCCCCATGGTGGGAGCCTTCGACCCACAGCTATTGAATTAGGGCTGAGAAACTCACCTGTGCGTCTGTAGAGTAGGTGTCTGAGTGCCATGGTCTCTCACCAAATGTATACTCAATTGAAACCTAGGGAACCAAGCCCCTGCATCCCCCTCATTGCTGATCTGAATGGTCAGTTTCACTCTTCACAAGGACTTCTACCTAATTTACTGAACATGAGAAGAAGTTTATGCTAAAATTTCAATTTTACAGAATCCCAAGGACCCCTCTACAAACACCCAAGATCGACTGGGTTCCCAACAATATTCATCAAATCAAGTGTAAGAAAAATTGAACTGGCTTTCTCACGAACATAGGACACATTATATGGTTTTTAATTTGATAATACTCTGTGTTCATAGATGGGAGAAAACATTTCCTTTCTTAAAATGCTGGAGTCAGAATCTCAAGAGATCCTCACACGGCAAAACTGGAGCTTGCTCACTGCATCATTCCCAACCCTTGTAACCTCTGGTGGTAGTGTTCAGTCTCTCAGGCATGTCCGACTCTTTGTGACCCCATGGACTGCAGCCTGCCAGGCCTCCCTGTCCCTCATCTCCTGAAGTTCTGCAACCTCTAGCACATGTCATTTCCAACTTGGGAAAACTAGAAATGACCTGATTTTACATCAGGAGGAAAACTGTTCCACAGATCATTGTTGATCACCTTACTGGTCTATATATCACACATGGATTAAAATGGTAAGTACATAACAAGAAGATACTTATAAAACACAGTTAAATGAAAAAGGAGGCATGCGAAAGTAAATATATAATTTGATTACAACCATGTAGAAATGGCACTTATAGCTATACAAGTTGGAAGGTATCAAAAGCAGATGAAAATACTTGCTGCAAGGTGGTGAAATTATACATAGAATTTTAAAATGTATTTAAAATTTACTTTAAAATATTTAAAGACTCAGTTATAAACACACACACACACACACACACACACTCTGAGCTGGTCAGTGAGCTGCCTTATCAAGCTGGGGATAACTGATGACAAGTCGGGGATTCTGTAAAGCAGGGTTTTTCCAAGGGTGGTTCTGGCAACAGTGGCATCAACCTTACCTGGGAACTTGTTAGAAATGCAAACTCTGAGTTAATCCCGACTTACTGAATTTGAAACTCTGGGGATGGCATCCAGCAATTTGTTTTAATAAGTTCACCAGTTGATTCTGATGCCTGTTCAAGCTAGAAAGCACTTCTCTCATGTATGTCCCCAGTCTGATATTCTGTGATTTCCAAAAATCTATAAAGGGTCCATCCTACACACCTATGTTGTCTCCCCCAAACACCACTCTATTTATAAGAGCTCCATACTACTTACTAGATCAGGTTCAAAGTCTTCACCTGAGAGTCAACATCCTACTTGTGCTATCAAATTTCATCTTTCCCACTATGGTTAGTTAGCAGGGACTGTGCTTCTGTGCATCATCTCATACAGTCCTCCTGACAACCCTATAAAATAGATAATACTAATAAACCCCATTTCATAGATAAGAAAACTGAGGCCAATCATACAACTAGTAAATGCTGGAACAAGAATGACTTCCAAGCACAAACTCTTAGGCACCACTGAGGTTCAGCGATGTTTACAGAGATAATAAGTAAGGGAACTGGTATGTGAAGCCAGGCCTGTCTGATTTCAAAGCCTACCCGCTGTGTAACCACTGAGCTCTTTAGCCCTGTACTCTCTGCTGGGCAGGACCATGTGCTCATTGCCCTTCAAATCATCGCTGCCAAGAATCATGCTGTTTGCAAATATCCTCTGTCTATCTTCCTTGTCGCCAACTCACATCCCACAGCCTCCAGAAGGCCTTCCAGGCTGCTTCCCTGAGATGCCTAGCCAGAAGGGGTTGCTCCCTCCTTCTCCCAACCCCCACCAGGCCCTGTCTGTGTGCTTCTCACAATATTTACCAGTTCTGAATTAGCTATGCACACACTTCTTCAGTAGAGGTGGTGGTCTGAGTTGGCATGGTATCACCAGTGACTGACATAGAACACACACTAACCAAGTCAACCAGGGTGTCTTTTATGTGACTAAATGCATTCTTTAGATATATTGTGTATCTTATCTGCCCAGCAGGAGGGCAGCAGGAGCCTTAAAAACAAGGACTTAATCTTTTACTTAGTGCATATTTCCAAGAATATACCTGGGCCAGGTACACAGTCAAACCTGTAATATACACTTGAATTCAAGTAGAATGCTACTTGTACATGATTCCAGTACATAAATTTTTCTACTTTTTAAACTCTGCAATTGATGCAGCTTATATTAATACTTTACAAATGGATCCCATTAACCGAGTTTTTGTAAATAGACAGAAATAATAAATGTAATGTTTTTAATAGTTAAGTATTAACCAAGAAAATTTTATGAGCATATTTTCCTAAAAATTAGTTCAAATTTCCATGCAACTGGGGAAAAAACTCACAATTCTGTCTTTTAAAAAACTGAGGCTATGAAAAAGAAGAAGACGAGGCTATGATATATCTTCACTATTCCTCTTTTAAAATGAAAGCATACCCTTTAAAAAAATCATAACACAAACCCCAATCTCTCTCATTAAGAAAAATATGAATATTTTCAATCCAGATATCTATTACCTATCACAGTCATTTATCTAGTCCAACACATATACTTGTAACAGGGGGGGAAAAAAGAGCTCACAGATATTCTAACTCCTATCACATATCCAGAGATGAAGGGTACAGAAAAATTGGAATATGTATTACAATAATATTTAAACCTCAAAAACTATATTTAGAAACTTTTAGGAACAAGATAACATAAAAGCTAAATGCTACCTTTCCTAATACATAAATCATTTTATTTAATTACATAACACCGTGAACAGAGAAAAATACCGAGCCACAACATATTTTTAACACACTGAAAGGCACAGATTAAAAGTACGTAACAGTAAAAACACAACAGATAAAGATGATCAAATTATTATTACAGCCTTTCAATAGTCATTCATTCCCATCCAGTCCTTATACTGTACCCACATGGTCTAACAGTAAATATACAACAAAAGATCTGAAGAGCTTGGCGATTCTCTCTAAATTGAAATCAATGTACTACCACTGAACAGACAGTATAAACTTACCAGCTCCACAGATCCATAATGTTTCCTACTGAAATCCCCACGTCTACAGCCTAGGTCTTCCGAGACAGAGCTGGAACAAAAATGCTTCATCAGTATTATACATAGCGATCTGGCCACAAACCTTCTGCAAAAATCCACTACCATTTGCAAAAAGGGCTGCTATGGAACAGGCTTGCCCAGCTCCTCACTGCAGGGGAGCCTCCTTGCAACAGACACAGTCCTCAGCAGCCATTGCAGAGCCTGGCTTTCATGGAGCCCTCAGTAAGAAGAAAAACACCCGAGTCATCCTTGGAGGTATAGGCAATGATTGAATTAAATATTTAGTCATTTGGAATCGATTGACATTTCCCAGGCTACTGGTGGTTTATAATTTCATTTCTGTATAACCAGAGGGGAGAGAAACCCTGCAGCAAACTTGAGGCAAGGGACAAAGCTTGCAATTATCTTTCGTTTAAAGAGAGCCTCTTTGTCCCAAATATTCTGCATAAAAATAACCAGCATTATGGGATGCTATCTAGGAGACAAACTTTAAATAAGAGGAAAAAAAAAACAACTTCAAAATCCTGGTAGGCCCCACCCCCTCCCCTTTAATTTATGACAACATCACAATATGGAAAAAGACTAGGACTAACAGAAAAATCTCAAAATCTAACTTCCAATTATATTTAGCTTTTCTGATGTGGCAGTAGCTAATACTCTCCTACTCCCTCCCCTTAAGAAATGCTTAAATCAGATAAGAAAAATCACATGTGTCTTTGAGGAAAAACAATTAAAACCAGGGGAAAATTGTTACTGCATTTGCATCTTGGATGCACAGTTACACACTCAAAAGACACATATCTTATTGAATAGTTGGTACAGAGAGGGCCCTGAGCAGTACTCATGAAACCACCAGAGATCCACAAATACAAACAGTTTTAATAAGTTCTGTTCTAATATGTCATGCAAATAACTCTAATAAAACAGAAAATAAAATTTCCCAGGAAGGACACATTTAATATATCCCAAATATTTGGGAGTTAACATGCAAAGAAAGGTGCATTTAGTACCTTTTCATCCTTCCTTAAAAGGTAGGCTACATTATCTAAATTACAGCCCTTCTGGCATGTTCAGAAAGAGACTGACTCTGATGCTTCACAGCCACAGAACTGACTCTCTGCCAGGACACTGTTTGATAGGCTCCAAGAAGGACAGCATGAGAGAAATGAGATTAGAGAGTCTAATGGTATTCTGCTTCCTCCATTTCACAGGGATGGCTGAGTTCATCGTATAGGAGGGATTTAACCTTTTGTAGTCCTCACTGCCTTAGAAGAAACCGTGCAACAAATTAATGAAGGCAGCTTGGAAGGGTATCCTAGATACTTACCTAGGCTACCTTCCTGCTGCTAGTGACATGACTTTCTACCGAAAAATCTCTGAAAGAGATATAAAAGCTTCCCTCTGTGGCCAGCTCCAAGGTTAGCTATGTCCTCTATGCCCATTTTCTTAGCCCTTTTTGAAAACCCTCCTGGAGAATATTGCTGTTGCCTTACATAACAGTTTCAAGATCCTTCTCCAGCGGCCCTGAGTTACCAAAAGCAAGTGGGCTCCTGTGCGGGGTGCATCTATGCTCTTGAACAGCAGTTGGGCACAGAGCTGCTGCTCAGTGGTGGCTGACTGAGAGCTGTCTGCCTGGACCTCAGCCAACATCTTCAGTTAAGTTGGGCCCACGACTCACTCATCAACAGAAGCAGCAGCAGCGGTTTCTCACCCAAATGGCCAAAAACATGAAAAGAGCAAGGATGTGGGGATCTGGGCCCCTCCCTGTGCCGCCCTCAGCACCACAGAGGGGGTTCCGAGATAGCGCCAGCTCCCTAACTTTGCCAATGCCAACACCCAGAAACAAACACAAAACAGGGTGATGACCCTACATCTGGAGCAACCGCCTCCTTAGAAGCCTCAGAGAGGGCAGACAATGTCCTAGGAAAACAACCAAGAGACATAAACAGAATATCTGCTGTGGGCTGCCCTTTTCCCCTTCTAATTACATTTCATCCAGTACACTGCAGAGAGGGTGCTTGCTGATGACAGGGCCACGCACAACTGTAAGGGAGGCATTTCTAGGGCTACAGGAGGCACTCAAACCAGCCGAAGTAGAAAACCCACCCTCTTCCCCAATTCCCTGGCCCCTTGGCATCCAGCACAAGGGTTGTGTTTAGGGGGATCACCCAGAGCTCTAAGAGGAGCTTGGTTCTCCCCCAGGTCCCTAGAGTCTGGTCCACTGCTAGGCACAGAATGGACACGCAGTAAACGTTTGCTGTTTACTTTGCACATCTTTTGGATCTCACTAGCTGTTGCCTGATAGTGTCCCCAGTGGTCACTGAGGCAGGCCACCTGTTGACCTTCTCCCTGATAAGCCCCTGGACGTCACTCCATCAGTCCAGACAGTCCTGACCCAAGAGGCAGACAGGGCCACATGCATGCCAAAACCTCCTTCCTTTCCTCTGGGACTTGTCGCTGGACTTCATCTCCTAGCCCCTCTTTCAGGGAGTGTGACCATGTGACTGATTTCTGGCCAAGAGAATACAGACCCAAGTGATGTGCCTATGGGCTCCCATGGGAAGCCTGCCTGCCTTCCCCTTGGCTAGCAAGAGAGGACCACAAGGACCCAGAGGAAGGCAGAGGTTCGAGATGGAAAAAAGCCAGGTCTCTGAATGACCAAATGGAAGGTCATGCCTCCAAGAACATCTGTATTAGAATGTGATGTGAGCAAGAAATAAACATTTAGTTGTGTTCATCACGCACAGTTTGGGGTTTACCTGGTGAAGCCTCTGTGCTACCTGGACTAGTACAGAAGTCGGTATCTTGCACTGGGGTGCTACCATGGCAACAACCTAAAATATGTGGTGCAGGCTTCACAGGCAGGCAGCAGCCAGGGAGGAAATGGTCTCAGAGCCTAGAGAGATGGAGATCTCCGTTATACAGTAGCAAACTAGGTGATAAAACTCGCGCCTACAGTAACTGAGGAGGTGGATCTGTGCCTTCTGAGCCTGCAGCCCTAAGGAATGTGGCTGGACAGGTCAGAGTGAGGCCATGAGCTGGCTCCTATTGACTGACCTTAACAAGGCTTTTTACAAGGAAGAGATGAGCCCAGGAAGTGGATAGATTTCAAGCAAAGATAGAAGGGACTAGAGAAAGTCTTGAGACCAAGGGCCTCACAGCCTTGAGAAATTGCTGTTTCAGGACCCCACGCAATGAGAATTCTGGCCAGTAAAATATGGGTAGAAATACAGGGCACCTCTTCCAGACCAGGCCCATACAGGTTTCCCATGAATAATCCTGGCTCTCTTTCCTCGTCCACTGGCTCTGAGGATGGCTGTGAGAACCAAGAAGGATGAAGCTACACTATGAAGGTGCCCAGATCCCTAAATGAAGAACACAGAAGAACCCAAGTAGGCACACTCTAACTGGGCTGTGAGATGAGAGGACAGAACTTGTACTGCTTTAAGTCACGAAGGTTCAAGGTTTATCTGGTACAACAGGTGATTTTATCTTCATGGATATAGCTCTCCACAGGTAACAGAAAGTACTGTAAGAATAAGTCCCACAGAATGTAAACTGATACAGCCATTATGGAGAACAGTAGGGAGATTCCTTAAAAAATTAGGAATAAATCTCCCATATGACCCAGAAATCCCTCTAATGGACATAAATCCTGAGAAAGCTACAATACTACATGACTCATTTACCCCATTGTTCACTGTAGCAATATTTACAATAGCCAGGACGTGGAAGCAACCTAGATGTCCATCTACAAATGAATGGATAAAGAAGGTACGTACATATATACAATGGAATATTACTCAGCCATGAAAAAGAATGAATTTGAGTCAGTTTTAGTGAAGTGAATGAACCTAGAACATGTTATACAGAGTGAAGTTAAGTCATAAAGAGAAAAATAAATATCATATATTAATGCATATATATGGAACCTAGAAAAATGGTACTGATGAACCTTTTCGCAGGGAAGATATGGCGATACAGAGACGCCGATGCAGGGAATGGACTTGTGGACAAGTGGGGGAAGGAGAAAGTGGGACGAATGGAGAAAGTGGCATCAACATATATACTCTATCCTGTGTGAAATAGATCGCTGGTAAGAAGTTGCAATGTAATGCAGGGAGCCCAGCCTGGCACACTGTGATGACCTAAAGGAGTGGGATAGGGGAGGGGAGGGAGGCTTAAGAGAGAGGGGATATATGTATAATTATGGCTGATTCTCACCGTCATATGGCAGAAACCAACACAACATTGTAAAGCAATTTTCCTCCAATTAAAAAAAAAAGAAGTCCCACAAAAAAGGGGTCATCAGAGGGCTGGTGGGCCAACAACTCTTGAGGTCAGTACACTGTGGCCTCCCCTGCCTGTTTTTGAACACTAAGCTTTATTGGGATGCAGTCACACCCTCTGGTGACAGGCTGTCTGTGGTTGTTTCCATGTTTCAATGGCAGAGCTGAGGACGTGCAACAGAGACCTGCAGGGCCTGCAAAGCCCAAATCATTTACGCTCTAGGCCTTCCCAGAAAGTTTGCCCAACCCCTGCCCACAGACGCACGAATCCCTTTTGCTGGTGTCAGCTCTACCCATAAACTGTGATTAGGATGCCAATGAAAATAGCAGTGTTTATTAGAGTCCATCAGAATCCCTGGGGGAGCTTTCTAGAAATGCAGATTCCCTGGCCCTTTTCCCAGAGGCTGTGATTCAACCTGACTGAGATTTTAATAAGCCATGGTGGGAACTCTGATGCAGGTGGTTCACAGACAGTGTTTTGAAAAATACTGCTTTTCCAGATGACTCTGGAATCCCTGGGAAACCTGTTAGCCATTCTGTGGCATTTTTATAAGGAAGGACAAGGCCTTGATCAAGTTTTCCCTGAATGGGAGGAGGTGTCACACAGTGCCTCAGGGCAAGGGCCTCAGTCACAGACTGGGGTTCTTAAGCCCCCTGGGCATTAGTTCTCATGTATAAAATGTGGCTGATCATATCACTTATTTAACAGGGTTATACAGAATAAACTAAAAAGAGCAGATAAAAGTTTATTCTAGGCATAATATCTATTACATGAAAACTACTCAATAAATGTTAGCTATTATTATTACTCTTATTAGTATGAATTTTTCTCTGGTTGTTAGAGAGTCCTGGAAAGCGGCTGCAGCCTACATGATTATTATTAATAACTTTTAAAGAACTTAAAAAAAAAAAAAAGAACTTAAAACAAGATGCCTGTTTTTTTCCCTCTCTGGTGAAACGGGCGATCTAGGGCCAAGCAGCCCCCTACGGCAGGGCTGAGGGCAGCATCACAGCTCAGCAGACCAGCCCCTACCTGAAAGTGTTGGCCTAGCAGTGCGACCTCACCTAGAAAATCCTTGGGCCTGAGAGCAGGTCACCAGAACAGGCAGGTGCAAAAAAGAACCAGTAGGTTCAAGTTCCTCACAGACAAGGTGGTCTGGCTCTAATTAGAAATTCTGTTTTAGCAAATTAATGTGTGAGGATGCTGGATCACGCTTTGCAAGCATGAACAGAGCTGAGGACCATCATGTTACATCTCTAAAGAAGGACTGGGATAAGAGCAAAGATTTCCAGACCCACACAGAGGCTAGAGAAATGACCATTATCAGGATCCCGGAAAGCAGGACAATCCCCTGTGAAGAGTAGATGTTATGGAAACTGAAAAAGGGGGGGGAAAGGAAGCTGAAGCTCGGCGATACAGTTCCTTACTCAAGTGGCCCAGAGATTAGTGACTGACTCTAACAACTGGCCAGACCCCACTAATCCAGGCCTCAGTCATCTCCAGCCCTGTTGGCAGGGTTAAAGCCAACAGAAGAATGAGATGCTTCCTGGATCAGCTGAAAGAAATAGTGAAAAGCAACAGGCTTACCGACAGCAGAGCTCCATGTCAGGAGTGCCAGGGCACCACCTCCACCCCCTTGATAAACAGATAGTAATAGACAGATGGAAGGGATCCCCCTATTTGAGGGACAGAGGAGCTGAAAAATGTGCCAGCTGACAGACTGAGGCTTGGAGGGAAAACAGGGCCTCCTAACAACAGGTACTAGAATAGCTTACTGCACATAAGGGAGCAGTTGTCTCTCCTTCTGGAGATAATGACAAAAAAAGCAGAGCTGCAATTATACATTAACTTCTAATGATGAAATGGAAGAATCTTGTCCTCTTTTGAAAAGATTTCAGACACCAGGAAGTAGGAAGTAAGCAAGAGGATTTCTGGAGTGTTAGGGTCTCAGAAAAATCTAAGCCTCTGGATTCTTGCTCCAGACAGCATCCTGTCCCCCCACTGAGCTTCTGCGTTCCCAGCATCACGTGCTCCTGATCTTAAGTTTAACATCCATTAGTGAACTTCACCAATCATAAAGTGGTCAGATATGCCTGGATCTGAATGTCAGCTCCATGGCACAACAGCTCTGTGGCCCCTGGCAAGTTAGTATCCTCTCTGAGCCTGTTTCCTCACCTGTAATATGGGCTTAAAATAATCTGTTTCTGTGGGAGGATTAAAAGATACCATAAGGCATTTAGCACACCTGACGCAAAAATGAAAGCTGGCTTTTCTGTTCCGAGACCTTGCCTACCTTGGTCATGACCATGCCCCATGCGCCCGGTTCAGAGCAGGCTGCTCCATGAAGAGTTATGAATTAGTGACAGCTCTTAGGGTTTCCCTGGTGGCTCAGATGGTAAAGAATCCGCCTGCAACATGGGAGACCTGGGTTTGATCCCTGGGTTGGGAAGATCCCTTGGAGAAGGGAACGGCTACCCATTCCAGTATTCTGGCCTGGAGAATTCCATGGACAGAAGAGCCTGGCGGGCTACCATCCACAGGGTGACAAAGACTTGGACTGAGTGACTTTCACTTCACCTCTGGTGGCCTTTGCCCTTGCTGAATGCAGATGGGTTCCTGCCCCCTTCTCCCTTTCCCTCTTCCACCATCCATCTGCCATTGGATATTCTGACATTTCTTTCGGTATATTTGATGTTACTTCCACCATTATTCAGCCATCTTTCTCACTTTAATTTTCATTTCTGTAATATTCTGAAATGCATTTCTCCTACACTATTTCTGTGCCCACTAAGTTTCTGGACATAGACAGGTGTCCCCAGAACTTACTGGATTCTCTGCTCTTACTAAAGTCTTGTGGTAATTCACTGCAAGTTTCCCTTCAATAATGACCTCTACCAGTGCCCTTGGAGTTCTAACTGAAAAACAGCAACCACACCAAATACTGGCGAAGACAGAGCAACCACACCACTCATAAACTCTGGGTGGGAATGTGCAAGGTAAGCCAAGCCTCTCTGCAAACCAGTTAGCAGTTTCTTATAAGATTAAACACGCAGTTACCATATGACCCAACACTTGCACTCCTGGGCATTTATCCCAGAGAAATGAAAATATATATTCAAAAATATCTGTACACAAATGTTCACAGCAGCTTTATTCATGATAGCCCCAAACTGGAAAAAGCCTAGAAATCCTTGGAAGGGCCAATGGATAAAGAACCTGTGGTGCACACACACGCTGGAATGTCCCTCAGCCCAGAAAAGGAGCACAACACTGACAGACGCAGCAACTTGGGCAATGTCCAGGGAGTCGTGTGGAGTGGAAAGGGCCAGTGCTAAAAGGTGACATACTGCTGTGATTCCATCACATGACATTCCTGAGGTGACATTCTTTAAAATTATAGAGGAGGGAGGTGGGTTATGAAAAGGTAGCATAAGGGATTCTGTGGTGATGGAGCCATTCTGTGTCATCTGTGATGATAAATAATGAACCTACACATGATAAGATTGCATGTGACACCAGGGAAACCTAAGGCCAGCGGATTGCATCAGTGACAATTTTCTGGTTGTGACTGATCCTGCACTAATGTTATTATGCCAGATGTTACCACTGGGGGAAACTGGGGAAAGGATACCTGGAATCTCTCTGTGTTTTTCTGATAACTACATTATAAGAATCTATGATGCCCTCAAAATAAAAAGGTTAAGTTTAAAAACACCTGTATCTGAGTTGAAATTCTTTCACTCATCCCATAAACAGTTCCTGAGCACCTAAGACGTACCAGGTACTGGGCCAGGTGCTAAACCTAAGATGTGTGGTCCCCACAGTCACAGCACTTACAGTTCAGTGGGAAAATATAAAGGACATTGGACTTCACAGAACAAAAAGTGTGCAAGCACATCACACCTGTGTGTAGCAAAGCTGTTAACTGTACAACAGTCCCCTTTGGGATGTGGGTGTGCAGAGCAGAAGCCTGAAGGCCTGTCATTCTGCTCAGCTCAAGCCCCACCATCCAGGATTTCCCTGGTGACACAGTGGATAAGAAGCTGCCTGCCAATGCAGGAGACATGGGTTTGATCCCCGAAGATTCCACATACCGCAGAGCAACTACGCCCACATACCACAACTATAGAGTAGCCCCGGCTCACTGCAACTAGAGAAAGCCTGCACAGCAACGAAGACCCAAGCACAACCAAAAATTAATTAATTTTTTAAAAGACCCACCATCCAGAAACCTGGGAGCTGCTACCTACAAATGATTCCTACAAAGTGTAATGTCCACACGTCTGCTCCCTCCCTCTCCACTCTCTAGTGACCTTGGCTTCTTTCTTATAAGGTCAAGGCTGAAGGGATTTCCAGCTGAGTATAATTTGGTTTGGGAAACACTGCTCCACAGGACACCTATACGTGCATGACCACAAAGCGTTAAACAGAAACTTGTTTAAGAAGAAAAAATCAGCAGACAACATATGTTGCTGCAGACCTGCCTTGATCACCTGCAGATTTAACTTCTTTGGGGAAATCCCTGCAAAGTCTGTCTCCCTAGGTTCTCCAAGCTTCTCTTCTGAGATTGCCAAACTGTGCCTCCAGCTGTACCCAGACTCTGAAGGCAGGCATGCTGTCCAGAGCAGCATTTCTGAGCAGTACCGTGGCTAGCGGGAATCCTAGAGAACGGGAATCTCCCATCCTAGCTACTGTGATAGTTTTCCCTGAGTGATAGTTTTCCCTGAGTTGGTTAGAAATTCAGACTCTTAGGCCCCACCCCAGACCCTATAATGAGACAAAATCAGCATTTTAACAAGATCCCCTTGAGGATTCAAATGCATGTTGAACTTTGAGAAGCACTTGATTCTGGCTCTCAAACCTAGCTGTATGTCAGACTCATCTGGATTTCTTCTCTAATTTGTTTTATTATGAAATAGTTTAAGATGCAGAAAAATGAATATCATGAACATTATAGATACAATGAAAACCCCTGTGTACCTCTCCTTGATCTCATTTTCATCTCTCTCTCCTTTGACACAATTTGACTAAACAATTTGGTTTATACTTCCTACTTATCTTTGACATTTGTACCATGTAGTCATAAACCATATGCAGTATTGTTTAGCATGACTTTAAATTTTACACACTTGTATATCAAACCATGACTATCTCCCTGCAACTAGCTTCTTTGAACACTTTGCTTTTGAGGTTTGTAAACGTTGATAGCCATAACTCTAGTCATTGACTCACAGTGCTGTGTAGCCTCCTGCTGTGTCAATATCCCACTGATCCTCCATTCTCCTACAACTGGACATTTCATCAGTGATCATCTCCCATACTCAGCCAGCCAAGTCCTTCCATCTCATGGGTCCTCACTATTTGATGTCCAGATCCCTATAATAGCCTCGTCAGTCTTCCGGCCACCTCAACATACAATTTTAGGGTGGAAGAGACTTCCAGAAATGTCCAGAGACTTCCAGTCCAGAGACTGAAGGATCACTGGTGTCCAACCTGCCACCTATGGTAGTGTATTCTCTACCAGATACTTTAAATATAGCTAACAAGTCTCAATTACACGCGATCGTTGTTGTTATTGTTTAGTCTCTAAGTTGTGTCTGACTCTTCTGCAACCCCATGGACTGGAGCCCACAAAGCTCCTCTGTCCATGGGATTTCCCAGGCAAGAATACCGAAGTGGAATGCCATTTCCTTCTCCAGGGGATCTTCCCAAGCCAGGGATTGAACCTGTGTCTCCTGCATTGCAGGAGAATTCTTTGTCACTGAGCCACCAGGGAAGCCCATTACACACTGTTAGTGATAAAGAAACACAGTATGCCCCAGGGCACTCCATTCTCCCTGTCAGTTTTTTTTTTTTTTTCTATATTGAATTGAAATCCATCACACTTTAATTGCCACCAGTTGGTCCTACGTCTTCACCCTTTCACTTCTTCTTAATTTCCTTATGGTCACACCTGGGTCAGCGGTCCTGTCGGGCCCACTCTCTCCCCATCTCAGCAGTCCAGCCACACTGCCCTTCTTCCTTTCCCTTAGCCTGCTGAGCTTCTTTCTCATCTCAGGACCTGGAAAGCTCTCTACAAACTGCCTCTTCTGCTTCTTCTGGACTTCATCCCTACTCCCCAGACTAGAAATTATTAATACAAAGAGGATACTGGATTAACATCTGCCACCCTTACTAGAATATAAGCATCCACAATGACAGGTTCTCTGTTGGTTCTGTTCAGTGCAAAATCCTTACATGTTACATAATACCTGGCACAGATATTAGCTCTTAGTGGGGTTTTATTGAATTATGAATGAATGAATGAACGAATGAGTGAATAATAGTCAGCCAGCCAATCCTTTGGGGCCACATAAAACAAGATCACTTCTACAGGAAAGCCCTTCAAATGTCTGAAGAAAGCCACTGGGTCCCCTAGGATTTTCCTTCTTTGCAAGGGGCTGGGAGTGACATAGGAGGGTGAGGTCAGCCATATGCACAGGTACCCAGAGAAGAGGCGGGGTAAGCACAGGGGCTGCTTCAGAGCTTTCTCAAGGATCAGGCCTGAAGAGACACTACCAGGTGCTCACAAGTCCACTGTCGGCTGCTGCTGGAAGTGAGCAGCGTTATACAGCATATTTGTGAAATTTCGTTTCTGAGTCAGACCTGAAAATACTGTAAATGTTGCCTCAGGTTAATCTCAATAAATTTGCTTCAGAAGTGAATCCAATGCCAGTAATATGAGCAAACAAAGAAAATGCTGTGGGGGCCATCACAATGAATACATTGTGACATCATTCACTAGCCATTAGCTAACAATGAGGCTGGCATTTCCTATGTCTAGTGGTTGGCATCTTTCAATAAACAGGTAATATAATTAAGTGCAACAGATCACACTGTAACATTACAAAGTGGATCAGCTGCAAGTGTCAAACTTATCCAACTGTTAACTTAAGATTCTTGCATTTTATTGCATGTAAATTATAGTACAATAAGAAATTACCTAAAAATGTTATACAGAGTAAAAAAGAAACTCTGATCCTAAATTTAAATAAATTAACATGAAATTCCATGTGCATAAGGGTTGCCTGATATTTACTCAGCCCTGTAATAACCCACCACTAATTTACTGCCTGATTTTCGGCAAGAAACAGCCTTTCATGGGGCCTCAGTTCTACAGCTGTAAAATAGGGCTTGATTTATGAATTAATTCAACAAATACTGATAAACATGGGACAGTTCTCATGGGGCTGTTGGATTTAAAGAGAAAACACACACTAGCATGGTGAATAGTCTGGAGCACAACAACTACTTGAAGAGACAGAGATTGTACATCCATGTGCTTCATTAGCAAGAAGGTATGTGCATTTGAACAACACAAAGAAGAAAAAGACAGAGATAAGCTAGGCTCTCCTGTGATCTAAAATGCTCTAACTTTAAGAAATATCTGTTAGGGAGGAAAAACTTTCCCTTTACTCTTCTATGTTCTGCAGCTGATGCCTGTGAATTAAGTTGACAAAAGACAGATGAACAGAAGAAAAGGCATACAAATTTTATTTCTAATTTTACATGCACAAGGGCTGCACAGAAAAGAAAACCCCAAATAGCAGTTAGAGACTCATATACCATTTAAACAAAGGGCGATAAATTGTGGAGAAGTGACTAGACATGAAAAAGGGGGCCAGATTTGGGGATTCTGGGAGGGTCAGTCATGGGGAGGGAGCCACGTGGGGGAAAGCAGTGATAGATTGGGTTACTTAGAAAGGCTTGTTCATGTAGACTCACCTTGGTGCAGTCTCTGTCTCTGGTAGCAAGGGCTGTTCTCCTCCTCTTGGTAAAGAGAGGGGAGGGGGTACCTCCACATAGAGAAATTAATGCCCTGCTTTTAGGCAGATGGGGGGAGGGCAGACGTTCTTCCTATATCTGCCTTTTCTCAGCTGCCTTCAGCTCAAAATAATCTTTATGCCAAAGTGGCATTTTTGGGTTGGTGTATCTTGATCTGCTTTATAGCCCATATCAATATGTGAAAAATTCTTAGTCTCAAATGTAAAGGTAAATGCTTGTGTAACTGACTGAATTTTCCCTTGAAATAACCTAGGAGAGGGGGAAGGCTCCTCCCACTGCTTTTTAAATGACCTCTATATTTTATTCTAATTTTTAGGACCAATTTAGATCCCTTGTTATTTAGTCAGTAAGTCATGTCTGATTCTTTGTGACCCCACGGACGGTAGCACATCAGGCTCTTCTGTTCTCCACCATCCCTGAAATTTGATCACATTCATGTCCATTGAGTTGCTGATGCTATCAAATCATCTCATTGTTTGCCGTCCCCTTCTTCTTTTGCCTTCAATCCTTCCCAGCATCAGGGTATTTTCCAACAAGCTGACTCTTCGCATCAGGTGGCTACTCCATACTTACTTGTGCTCTGTTTTTCTCCAGATACATTCAGACCATGTACTGGGAGAAAAGCAGCTTACTCTGTGCTTTTAAGGTCAAACTCTATTTGTGAAAGAGTTTCTAAAATGTTAACTTCACCAAGGTACTCTGATCCTGAGATGGTCTACAAAAATGAGACTTTGAGACCAAGGATGAGAGAGTGGAGGGGGAGGGGGTGGGGGGGATGTTCTTCAAAGAAAGCAAAATAATAGATAGACCAAATTCACAGAAATACAGAAGGCAAAAGGATTTTAACCAAGAACATTTGTTAATATAGGAGATGACAGGAAAACAACCAGCCTCCATCCAAAGCCAAATGGGATTTATAAAAATGAGGGTTAGTTTAGGTGAATTTAGGGCATGGCAGCCTGAACTATTTCCTTCTGCTTCTTATAAGCAATGATTAAAAAGACTATCACTATTTATAGTGCGCCCTCATGGTGTGCTGTACTGTATTTCGAGATGAGGTGAGCACCAAAAATGGGTTGCTGGCCCTTGAGGACTGTAAATTTTGAAAGAATAGAAAATGTGAATAGTCAAAGGAATAAAATTTTTAGTAATGGCATAACCTCCTTGAGGAAAAATGATTGCTGTTAGTGATTGTTCCTCCAGGGGATGTGGAGCTCAGTGGTGTAGCTTCTGTTCCCAGAAAAGGACCAGGACATCCTGGCGGAGTGACACCATACTTCTCCCTGACTTAGATCACACAGAGCAGCAAGGCAGCGCTGAACCTTAGGCCACCCTTGAAAGGTGAAGACCCACATTCCTCTCCCTTCCATTTGGGCCACTCACCTCCCTGGGGACCTCACTACTCCTGCACCTTCAAATACTGCCTCTCTCTAACCCAAACCAAATCTCCAACTCAAAACTTTTTCTTCAGCTGCACGTTCTGACTTCCCACTGCTGGACCTGGCTCTGTGAACCCCCTGGGACCCCTAAAACATAGCACGCCCCCAGGCACCCTCACTCCCACTCCCCACTCACACCTCAGTCAGCAGCACTGCCATGTTCTTCCTAGTCACTTGAGGTTCAAGCTCAGGGTCATCACCCATATTTTCCCCATGTCCAACATCTAATCAGCCTTCAAGCCCCGGTACAGGCCTTCACAGTGTTGCCTTTGATTGGTGCATGTTTTTATGTGTTACTTGTATTTCATTATTTTTAAAAATTTTTAGTCATGTATATTTTTGGTGTCCTTTTTAAAATTTATTTTTATTTGGAGGATAATTGCTTTACAATGTTGTGTTGGTTTCTGCCATACTACAATGTCAATTAGCCATAAGTATACATATATCCCTTCCTCTTAATTCTCCCTGCCACTCCTCACCCCATCCCACCCATCTAGGTTGTTACTGGGAGCTTAACCTGGTACTCTATATGTCATTCTTTGAAGAGATAAGCTTACTTCCTTCAAAATTTACAGAATCCAAAGGGCCATACAAGAGAAAGTCTCTCCTCTCCTCCCTCTTGGCCCCACGCCCCCTCTTCTATTTCCTCTCCCCACCAGTAGCCTCTACTGTTTAGTGTGTGTCTGCCAGAGATGCTGTGTGCATTTACAAAGAAAGAAAAACATATATTCCCTTTTGCCTTTGGTAAATACATTAGTAGTAAACCATTCACCATTCACAAGTCCATTCTTTTTGTTATTTTTTCATTTAATGTACCTTGGCAATCTTTCCAAATCAGTACCAAAAGAGCCCCTGTAATTTTTTCTTTTGGCTACATACTATTCCATTGAGTAGACACACCATATTTTATTTAACCAGTTTCCTAGGTAAATGGTTTTAAACCTTTTGCTACTAATAATAAACTGCAATATATAACCTGGTACATGACATTTTGCACTTAAGGATATTTCCAGAATTATACCATGTCTCATAGTCCTTTGTCCCTCCTTCTCCTTTTCATTTCCACTTTCTCTGCTTTAGCTTAGACCTTCATCATTGCAGAAGGCTCCTAGTTGGCACCTTTGTTCTATTACCTTTAACTTCAGTTCAGTTCAGTTGCCCAGTCACGCCTGACTCTTTGTGACTCCATGGACTACAGCACGCCAGGCCTCCCTGTCCATCACCAACTCCCAGAGTTTGCTCAAACTTATGTCCATTGAGTCAGTGATGCCATCCAGCCATCTCATCCTCTGTCGTCCCCTTCTCCTCCTGCCTTCAATCTTTCCCAGCATCAGGGTCTTTTCAAATGAGTCAGTTTTTCACGTCAGGTGGCCAAAGTATGACCTTTAACTTATCCAACAAATATTTAGTGAGGACTTTCTGTGTGCCAGACACTTTGTAAAGACCAGGAAGAACAAGAGAATTAAAAAGTAAATAAATAAAACCTCCTTCTAGCCAGACCCATATAAATCCTAGCCTGCCTCACAATTGTCTGAGCTTTAGGAGGCTTTTAATAAATCAAACTGCTCTCTTCTCTGTATTTGAAATCAGTTGAGAATTAGTGACAGGAGTCAGGCAAATGGAAATTGAAACATCAATTTCCTTATTGTTGGAGTTTCATTGGCAAATGTGGCCAAGACCAGCAGCCACCTGGGCTTCCTACTACTTCCCCTCATTTAAACCCAGAGGCTTTCTCTCCAGCTCTGTGTTTTTTAACCAAGTAGACTTTTATTCAGGAGCAAACTAGGTTTTAAATAGCTTTTGAGAGCTATTTTAGAATGTTTAAATATGTACTGTGGTTAGCTGCTCAGTTGTCTCTGACTCTTTGCGACCGCATGGACTGTAGCCCATCAGGCTCCTCTGTCCATGGGGATTCTCCAGGCAAGAATACAGGAGTGGGTTGCCACGCCCTCCTCCAGGGGACCTTCCCATGTTTAAATATGATATTGCCTAAATTTGTATAAAGCCTTGATTATAAACTCTTTCAAACACATGATAACTTTCTCCAAAAGATCAACAAGTATACCACTGCTAATTCAGCCTAGTGATGGAAATGAATCTGAATTGTACTTTTAAAAAAATCCACTTGTTGCTAGGATATTGTAACTAATCATAGGAAGGACTGATGGTTTTTAAAAAAATAGGCAGGGACTTCCCTGGTGGTCCAGTGGCTGAGATTACTGAGCTCCCAATCAGTGCAGGGGGCCCAGGTTCTGTGCCTGGTCAGTGAACTAGATTCCCCATGCTGCAACCAAGACCCAAGGCAACCACATAAAGAAAGAAATACACATTTTTTTAAAAGAGTGGGCAGATAATTCAGATGGGATTAAAAACTCTTCAAACTTTCTTCCCTTAGCTCCTGGTTGACATTCTTTTAAGGCAGAATGGCCCTGAATAACCATCTTTTCAATAGGTTTCCTTTGTCTTTTCCTAATGTATTGAACTAACGAAGAGACTGTGCCTCTTGTTACTGGTGTTGATACTGGCTCCTTTTCCAAGAGGAGGTCACAAACGTAGTCACAAAGCTGCTTCAAGTCCTTCTCCAGTAGGTATTTGCATAGACGCAATATATCTACCTACTTGTCCTAGTCCAGGGGCGCCATTTTATAAATAAGAAGCTCCAATGGAGGCGGCAGTATTGGTGGTAGTACTAGACACAGCAGCAGCGGAGGCCTGGAGGCCGAAGCCGGAACCCTCCCTACCTCATATCCGCCAGTGAGAGGCATCCAGCCTGTGAGAGGCGTCTGCGTCTATGTATGGATGTAAGTTGGACCATAAAGAAAGCTGAGCACCCCAGAATCGATGCTTTTGAACTGTGGTGTTGGAGAAGACTCTTAAGAGTCTCTTGGACTGCAAGGAGATCAAACAGGTCAATCCTAAAGGAAATCAGTCCTGAATATTCATTGGAAGGACTGATGCTGAAGCTGAAGCTCCAATACTCTGGCTGCCTGATGAGAAGAACTCACTGAAAAAGAACATGATGCTGGGAAAGATTGAAGAAAGGAGGAGAAGGGAACGATGGAGGGTGAGATGGTTGGATGGCATCACCGACTCAATGAACATAAATTTGAGCAAGCTTTGGGAGTTGGTGATGGACAGGGAAGCCTGGCATGCTGCAGTCCATGGGTCGCAAAGAGTCAGACATGACTGAGTGACTAAACTGACTGACTTTGCTTCTAGTAGGGTCGGACACAGCCCTGAAATGAGGTTATGAATGAGGAGACATGAGGATGCAGAGAGACTCGTGTGCCTTCTGCCCTCCCTTCCCAGCTGAAACTGCATTCTCAGAGGAGCCCCATGGCTTCCCGAATCATCAAACTCAACAGAAGATATTGTTTTGATCTTCAAACTTTCTGTTACATTCAACACCTTCAGCCCCAGGCCTGGGTCCCACCATTAAGGATTCTAATTTAATCAGTTCCACGATCCATATTTTTAAAAAAACTTCCTAAGTTATTTTTGTGATTGGTCAGAGAGCACTCTCCTTTTTGAAACTGCCCCTCTGGCTTTTCTGACCCCTTCAAATTATGTTTTCTACTTCCTGAGCCCTCCCACTGCTCACCAGGGAAGCAAGAACTGCCTCCTCTGCCCCTGGTAACAGACATTCCCTCAGAACTAGGAATGGAAATGTGACCCAGGCTGGGAAACTCAAGTCCTTTCCCATGGTTCCTCTAACTGATGGGAAAATATATTTTTTAATTAATTTATTTTTAATTGAAGGATAATTGCTTTACAATATTGTGTTGGTTTCTGCCATACATCAACATGTATACATCAACATGAATCAGCACACATACAACATGCCATACAGCAACATGAATCAGCCACAGGTATACACCAGGGCTTTCCTGGTGGCTCAGATGGTAAAGAATTTGCCTACAATGCAGGAGACCTGGCTTCTGTCCCTGGGTCGGGAAGATTGCCTGGAGAAGGCAATGGGAACCCACTCTAGTATCCTTGCCTGGAGAATTCCATTGACTGAGGAGCCTGGGGGGCTAGTCCATGGGGTCACAAAGAGTCGGAAATGACTGAGTGACTAACACTTTCACTTTCATACATATGTCAATAGGGAAGATTTTTCCTCTCAATTTGCAAGTCTGAGAACATACCCCACGCCGCCCAAGATCGTACTCACTGCAGTGGTGAAAACTCATGGATGGTAGGAGACACGGAGGTCAACAGGCAGAAAGAAAGCAGGCTAAGGAGTGGGAGCTTGAGGGTGTGGACTGACTGTTCCTGGATCCAGTTGACCCTGAGGCACGATCTGTCCCTTTCCTTAGTTTGGTCACATGAACCCACACATTCTCCTTTTACACCTAAACTATTTTGAGATGGGTTTCTGTCACGACCAACAAGCCCCTCTGTAGTTCATCTCTTAGTTGGTTTCTTGGCCTCCTCACTGCACACATCAGTGAAATTAACTTTTAAAAACCAGAGCCTAAACCATCACTCGTCTGTCTCAAAAACCACTCAGTGTCCCACTGTCCTGGGGTTAAGTACAACACCTTTCACAGTACGTCCCCCGGCTGACTTTCCAGACTTCCTACTTCTTTGCCACACAAGTGGCAAATCAGGATCTGGCCATCCAGAACACCCTTCTCCTACCTCTGCTGATTAAAATCTAGTCAAGAAAAAGAAAGAAGGAAGGTTCTCCTCCTTTTTCAAGATCCACTTCACTTTACTCTAAGAAGACTCTTCTTACTAAGAACTTCCTGCCTCCAAAGATGTAATTATATCCCTCCTCAGAACTAGAAGTTTTCAGTTCACATATTATTGAAACCTGCCCCTAACAGCAGTATCTAATGATCTCTGTCTCATTCTGTCTCAGATTTTGTGCTGCCTCATCTCAAGACCCTCTCTTTAAGGGCAAGACCATCACTCAGTTGCCAGAGTCAAAACTCTGAGGGTCACTTCCTCACCTCACCACCCATGCATTTACCAGGTCCACTCTAACTTTCCTCTTAATTATTCCTTAACCTAATCCCATTGTTCCTGCCACTCATCAGAACACTTAATATCTCTTACCTGGCCACTCTGATAGGTCTCCTGGCTGCCAGCTTTTTTCTTCTGCAATCTAGCTGCCCATTGATACCAGTAATCATTCCAGTATGCAAATCTGATCATGCTCTGCTCTAGCTAAGAGAGTCAAGACCAAACTTCCTAGCAAGGAGGTTAAGCCCCCCACTGCCCAGTGACTTGCCTTCTTTCTGCCATCCCAGGCTCATTGCTCACCACTCCCCAAGAAGCACCAGCCAGACCAGACTATTTGTGGCTCCCCTCAAATCTCGAGTGCTTTAATGCTGCTGGCCTTTGCACATATGGTCCCCTCTGTCTGGGAACGCCTCCTTCGCCTCTGCCTGGTAAAGGTCTCATCCTTTAGGTAGTCCCTCCACTGAGAAATCTCCCTGGACTTCCCTAGGTAACAGCACTTCCACAAGCCCCAGCTTAATCTGGAAGGAGATGCTCCCTCTGCATGCTCAGTGCCTATAACAAGGCCCAGCGCAGCACACAGGTGCTCAGTAAGCTGATTTGTGACCACTCACCTAGACATCCTGGTGACATCCAGGATGTGTGAAGTCAAGACATCCTGGAGTGTGAAGTCAAGTGGGCCTTAGGAAGCATTACTATGAACAAAGCTAGTGGAGGTGATGGAGTTCCAGCTGAGCTATTTCAAATCCTAAAAGATGATGCTGTGAAAGTGCTACACTCAATATACCAGAAAATTTGGGAAACTCAGCAGTGGCCACAGGACTAGAAAAGGTCAAGTTTTCATTGCAATGCTAAAGAATGTACTCTACAATTGCACTCTTTTCACATGCTAGCAGGGTAATGTTCAAAATCCTTCAAGCTAGGCTTCAATAATACATGAACTGAGAACTTCTAGATGTACAAGCTAGAATTAGATAAGGCAGAGGAACCAGAGATCAAATTGCCAACATTCACTGGATCACAGAAAAAGCAAGAGAATTCCAGAAAAACATCTACTTCTGCTTCATTGACTATGCTAAAGCCTTTGACTGTGTGGCTCACAACAAACTGTGGAAAATTCTTCAAGAGATGGGAATACCAGACCACCTTACCTATCTCCTGAGAAACCTCTATGCAGGTCAAGAAGCAACAGTTACAACCGGACAATGGACTGGTTCCAAATTAGGAAAGGAGTTTGTCAAGGCTATATATTGCCACCCTGCTTATTTAACTTATATGTAGAGTACATCATGTGAAGTGCCAGGCTGGATGAAGCACAAGTTGGAAACAAAACTGCAGGGAGAAATACCAATAACCTCAGATATGCAGATGATACTACCCTAATGGCAGAAAGCAAAGAGGAACTAAAGAGCCTTTTGATGAAAGTGAAAGAAAGAGTGAAAAAGCTGGCTTAAAACTCAACATTCAAAAAATTAAGATCATGGCATCCAGTCCCATCACTTCATGGCAAATAGATGGAGGAAAAGTGGAAACAAAGACAGACTTTTTTCTTGGACTTCAAGATCACTGTGGACGGTGTTGCAGTCATGAAATTAAAAGACACTTGCTCCTTGGAAGAAAAGCTACGACAAACAAGCCAAGACGTCACATTGCTGACAAAGGTCCATATAGTCAAAGCTATGGTTTTTCCGGTAGTCATGTACAGATGTGAAAGTTGGACCATAAAGAATGCTGAATGCCAAAGAATTGATGCTTTTGAACTGTGGTGTTGGAGAAGACCCTTGAGATCCCTTGGACTGCAAGGAGATCAAACCAGTTAATCTTAAAGGAAATCAGTCCCAAATATTCATTGGAAGGACTGATGCTGAAGCTGAGGCTCCAATACTTTGGCCACCTGATGCGAAGTGCCAACTCATTGTAAAAGACCCTGATGCTTTCCCTCATTGGAAAGACTGGGGGCAAGAGAAGGGGACGACAGAGAATGAGATGGTTGGATGGCATCATCGACTCAATGGAGATGAGTTTGAGCCAACTCCAGGAGATAGTGAAGGACAGGAAAGCCTGGTGTGCTACCGTCCATGGGTTTGGAAAGAGTCCAATACAACTGAAGAGAGTGAACAACAACAAAGATATCAGAATACTTTCTGGCAGAAAGCAGGCCTTGATAAACCATGGTACCTCACATAAGGCCCAACTTTGTGCTTGGTCAGCTTTATTGATGTGCAGTCAGGTCCTGCTGTATTCTTCACTCCACAGAAGCAAGACACCCTGTGGACACTGATATGCCATAAACACTTTGCTCTTACTTGCACAGCTGAGGTTAGGAGCGTGGTACTGGGACTCAGTTCAGTTCAGTTCAGTCACTCAGTCGTGTCCGACTCTTTGCGACCCCATGAATCGCAGCACGCCAGGCCTCCCTGTCCATCACCAACTCCCGGAGTTCACTCAGACTCTCGTCCATCGAGTCAGTGATGCCATCCAGCCATCTCATCCTCTGTCGTCCCCTTCTCCTCTCCTGCCCCCAATCCCTCCCAGCATCAGAGTCTTTTCCAATGAGTCAACTCTTCACATGAGGTGGCCAAAGTACCGGAGTTTCAGCTCTAGCATCATTCCTTCTAAAGAAATCTCAGGGCTGATCTCCTTCAGAATGGACTGGGATCAGACAGGTGCAAATCTCTGCTCCATCACTTACAGAGCAGTGTGTTCTGAACACGTGTTTCTAACTCTTTTGGACCTCGGCTTCCTCATCTCTAAGATGGAGCCAGCAGTAGTTACCTCGTCGGATTTTTTGGTGAAGACTAAAAAGAGAAAACGCATTTGGTATGTCTGCACAAGTGCCTGGCAGAGGTAGCCAGTAAATCTGTTGAGTGAATGAGTGGCCTGTAGAATGGCAGCAATTCTTAAAGACACATCTCTCTAGTCCGTTTTCCACCCAACATCTGGCTCCAGTGAGTCCAGCCCTGATGCCCCTGAATCTGGGGTGCAGCCAAACCTCGCTTTCCCAAACCCCGCCTTCCCCGTTCCCGCCGCAGTTTTGCTAGCCCTGCGGCCGCCAATCACCAAGACCTGGTCCCACCCATAAACATATTCTCCAAAAGATCCTGGAAGGCCCCGTCTCAGGCTGCGGCCGCTGCATCTCATAGGCTGCCCAGCAGCGCTGCTCGCCCCTTTGACTACGTCATCCGTGCGGTGTACTGTGGGGCTTGTAGTATAGTCAGAAGCAGCGGCCCCCGCAGGGTTCACTTTGAGGGCTGTTACTCCGGCCTGGAGCTTGGGAAGAAGGAGGAACGCCATTCCCCCCATTTCACCTTTGGCTGATGAAGCCCAGGTTTCCTTGCTCTCCAGAGTAGAGCGCTAGGCCTGCCTGGACGCTAGTTACCAGCCACCTCCTAAGAAACAGGAGCATTTCGGTCAAATAATTCAGCGTTCACTGAAACTTTAGATTTCAGTTTACAGCCAAGGTGACATTCATTTCCCACATTCATAAATGGACCTACGGGGCCACTGTGGGAAGAATGGCGACAGCTCTGAAAAGCCAGCAGTGACTTCAGATTTCTCTGATTTCCTGGAAGAACCCACTGCAGAACTAGCAATCCTGAATTTATCCAAACCCTGTGAACTTTGTCTATTTCAAACTGTATTGTCGCTTAAAATCATGCAAGTTACCAGTGGCTCCCAATTGCCTGAGATATAAAAATTTATACCCTTTAGGGCTTCCCTGATAGCTCAGTTGGTAATGAATCCACCTGCAATGCAGGAGACCCCGGTTCCATTCCTGGGTCAGGAAGATCCGCTGGAGAAGGGCTAGGCACCCACTCCAGTCTTCTTGGTCTTCCCTTGTGGCTCTGCTGGGAAAGAATCCACCTGCAATGTGGGAGACCTGGGTTGGGAAGATTCCCTGGAGGAGGGAAAGGCTTACCCACTCCAGTATTCTTGCCTGGAGAGTTCCATGGACTGTACAGTCCACAGAGTTGCAAAGAGTCAGACATGACTGAGGGACTTTACTTTCACTTTAGCTAGGCATATAAGGTGCTTCATAGCTATTTTGTATTTACTTATGCTAGGAAAGATTGGGGGCAGGGGGAGAAGGGGACAACAGAGAATGAGATGGTTGGATGGTATCACCGACTCAATGGACATGGGTTTGGGTGAACTCCGGGAGTTGTGATGGACAGAGAGGCCTGGTGTGCTGCGATTCATGGGGTTGCAAAGAGTTGGACATGACTGATCAACTGAACTGAACTGAACTGATGTGTGGTTACATTTAACATTTCTCAACATTTGCTGCATATGAGAATTCCCTGGGGAGCTGTATAAAATATTGGTATCTGTGTCCCACTTTGACTTGCGAATCTTGGGTAGAATGTGCCGGCTTTCTGTTTCATAGCTCCCGGGCTGACTTTGTGCAGCCAGGGTTGCAGAACCACTGGTTTAAGAACCACTAGTTTAATGCCTGTCAACACTGCTGGGACCCATTTCCACGGATCCGAGCCTTTGCTCTTCAGTTTCCTCTGTTTCAGGTGGCTTTCTTTCCTTTTCCTGCCTGGCTGCCGGTCATCCTGACTGGCTAAGTGCAACTGCTTCTCGTTTTCCTCCCTGTCCTCCAGCAGATTCCTTCCTCCTGTAGCACTTTCTACATGCTCCTTTTCTAGTGGCATCGAAGTTATTAATATTTGGTTACTTGTCTGCCTTCTTGGAAAGGCTGTCCCTGGGTCAGAATCTCTGGGGTGGGCCTCAGGCATCAGCTGTTTCTTAAACCCGATAGGTGATTCTGATCCATGGCCCTCGATGGAATTTAGGCTCGCAAAAGCACCAGGTACAGTAAGCACTGATCATTTCTGTTGCATGGAATCGATGAAGTATCTCTTGTTCTTAAGGCAAATCATATTGTTGCAGCTAGTTGCCTTTGATCCCCCTGGAAAGCTAAGCACCCCTGTGTTGTAGTATCCTCTTCTTCATTCATTACTTATTCATTCATCCAGCAAATACTGTACACCCTAACAAAGCCCTGGGGACTCAGGAGTAAATTTAATAAGAAAACACAGTCACCACCCTCTGGGACCTAGAATCTATTAATATATTAGCTATAACATAGTTATTATTATCATTTCTTCTGAATAATAATTGGAATTTTCCCCTTCTAGATTCTATTTGATAGCCACAGGTGAGGAGATATCTTATTTCCTTATATCCTGAGTATGTTGCTGGCACACTGAGGACATCCTGTAAATGTTTATTGAATCAAGATACCACATTTCATTGCACTTGTCACAATTTATTTGTGTGATTATTTGATTAATGACTATCTGTTCTATGAGCTATAAATCCCCTGAGAACAGGAGCTAAATCTATTTTGCCTGCCATGCCTGACACAAGGCCTAGCCAGAGTAGGTGCTCAATGATCATGGCTAAGTAAATACATAAATACATATAAGGCATCATTAAGAAATGGAAATGAAATTTCCCAATCAAGTATCCACTCCCCTCTCCCTCCATACTCTTCCCCCCAAAGATAATTTTCTTCCTGAGCATTAGGGGGTTTCAAGCTAGAGTAAGCATGAGCCCCAACTGAGATGATGCTTCTCTTACTTACTTACAGGTTGACCTGGGCCTCTACTTCAGGGTCTTTAGTCGGCCACGTCTGCAGGGGCTGGATGCCAAAGGACAGAGAGGACTTGGCTTTCCACATGAGGGTCTGTGCCATCTGATTCCCGCAGGGCCCTTTCGTCAGAGGGTCCATCATGGGGTCTGGAGGCTGCAGTGCTGTACTGAAGCAGAGGGGTTGTGAAAGGCACTGAGGATAGAGAAGAACACGGCCCAGTGCTGGCCTGTTTCCTCCCTTGGGGGCCAGCCCGCCAGTAATAATGGGTGAAGACAAGACATTCCCAAGATCCAGGTGCCCCACCAAGACTGCACCATACCCTTACTGCTGTGACATCACGGCCGTAGAACCATCCAAATCCTATCACATCCCTTAGTGATGAGTGGAGGCCTCCGCACTCCCAGGCAGTGGAGTCGAAGGTACAAGGAGGACAGTGAGTATGTGAACCATCACAGACTTATTTAGAAAAAGGCAGCATCCGCTGAGGAAGGGAAAGCTCGGTCTGGAGTACCTGCAGAGGGTGGACCTCATAGCCATTGGTGTTTAGTCCAGGAGCGCCTGGTTTATCTCTCAGCTTCCAATTAAAGCAGCCAAGAAGAGCCATAAAAAGAGCCTATGCTGGCAACAATGCTGTAGACAAAAGGACCAAAGTCACATTTCAAGAGTAATGGCAGAGAGGAAGTAAGCAGTAACCACTCGTGGAATTAACAAGTGGATGGTTTACGGGAAGAAATTGAGAAATGCATTGCTGAAACAAGCCTGTTTCTTTCTCCAGTGACACAGTGAGGAGGTGGGAAGGTGATTCTGGGACAAAAGAGGGCAGCTTTGTTAGGAAATGTAAACATCCCGCTTTTTCTGATTGGAATTATTTTCTGAGCCAATCAACAACATTCTTCCCTCATCTCTACCTCAAGTGACACACAAATCCAAAGCAAAGAAAATCCAACTACTTGGAAATGGAAAAATAAAAAAAATCAGTTTTAGCTAGCACTTATGTAAAAAGGGACTCTTTATACTGTCTTCTCAATAAACGCTGTGATGAGGCAAAAGACAAGAGCCTTGGCGGTCTTATTAGTGAGGAAGAGGCCTCTGACAGGGAGCCCCCATCCTGCTGCAGGGTTTAGATGCCAAGAGAAGTGACTCCACACAGCCTGGGTGTTTGGAGCCAGATGGGCACTACCCACTCCCAAGCTGCTACAGTGGTACCAATTATAGGCTGAGGCATGTTGCAAAAGAAACTCTTGCAAGGTTTATAAGTGATGACCCAGCTCCCCCTATCACCTTGCCTAGGTCTGAGAACACAAGCTGCATACCTGACCCAGACTGCTGGATAATCTTACCCAGACTGCTGGATAATCTTGCCACTTATCTTGGAAGCAACTCGACAGACATGAAAGGCTCAAGCCTTCCACGTACGACAAATGGCAAGGAGGGAAGGTTCTGGTATGTTTGTTGTCAGTTATTCTTTATTCACTGGTACCTCAAGTCTTCCAAAACCCAGAGTCCTAGGGGTTATGGCTGCCTTAGCAATAAACAAACAAAAAAATAACGAAGCAGGGATCTGGGTGAGAGGCACAGTTTTTCTTTCAACCCTCTACAGATTTTTCTAAATTACAAAAATAACAGTTGTATGCAAAAGACTTATTTAAAAAATGTTCCTTTCTCAATTATGCAAGGTTTGTTTTTTTAAAAAAAGGAAAGAGAGTGCTCCTATAAGAAACTGATAAGGGAGTGAAGGAAGCCGGATGGGGAGATGAGGTTTCATTGTCAGGCAAAGTCCTGTGAAGGAACAGCTTCAGCTCAAGTGGAGGCAGGCTGTCCCATGCAGTAGCATCGTGCCACATGTGACCACCGAGCAAGGAAATGCAGGCAGGGAAAGCAAGACATGTGCATGTAAAACACACACCGGACTTTGAAGACCTAGTACGAATAAAAAAGGATGCAGAATGTCTCAATAATTTTTATGTTGACTACATGTTGAAGATAAAGTATATGGATTTTAATGTGGCTACTAGAAAATGTAAAATCATATACAGAGCTGGCTTTACAATCTGCTTGAGGTCGGTTATGCATCAGAGCTGCCCCACCTGCGACGAGGAGCTGAGGGCCCTGGGTCGTGGGGTGGGGACTGTAAACTCCAGGCTCTCTGCACAGGTGGGCAGAGCAGCTGCAGTAAGCTCGAGGGTAGCCCACCTAGGAAGACTGGCCACCCAGATGTGGGTGTTAGGGCAAAAGCACACTGAAGAGGGGAGGGGAGAAGATTCCAGAAATGGTGACGGGATCTGATGGTATGCATGATACCCCCACTCCCGATTCCTTACCTCTTCCAGTTCAGTTTGGTATGATTTCCATCACTCCTCTGTCGACATATTTGCAACTTTTATCTGACATATGTACTGAGACTATAATAGCGTGCTGTAATTTGCTCTTCTCTCTAATCCAGTCTTGGATATCTTTGTAAATCAGTAAATACAGATACATCTTTAACATGGAACACTACAGAAGGAAATACCTATGTTGATTATATTCTTTTAATCTTTAAATACTAAGATTTTTTCATTGTTTTAGCATCTCTATCCCTGTCATCTTTAAAATTATGTTTAGAAACACTTAACTGCTAGTTCTTTTAAACCTTTTCCATTGTTTAATTTTGTCTTTTTGCCTAACTTTACTCTTTGAGTTTTTGAGTTCTTTTTTTATACTCTCATCTAATTTTTTAGCTTCATTTTTTAACTGTTCAGATGCTGTCTCATCACTGTTAATTTTAATCCTTTCCCTCATTTCTGTTATCTTTTCTCGTCTTAATTTTCTAATTTAAAAAAATGTACGTTTCTCTTAATCGTCTGACTTACTTTATCTTTCTTGTCTCACGGTTTAAAATATTTAGCAGAGGAAGAACTTCTTGGAAAGATGGCAGAGGAAGCACTCATCTGCATAACTCCTTGGAACCCATGGAAATAAGCAAAAATAGCCCAATACACAGAAGAAAACCTACTGGAACAAGAGAAGGGAGAAACTCCATGCTGTAATTCTGAAGATCTGCTGTATGGGCAAGATCGTTCTAAAGGCCAGCAGTGCCCGATCTGAGGCATGAGGCCCGGAAGCATGAGCAGCACTCACCAGAAGTGTTTGTTCTTTTTCCTTTTTCACGGCCCCAGCTTTCTAACAAGAAGTGGTGGCCTAATCTGAGGAAAGGCTGAAGGAGAGAAGGAAGAGTATATCTTAAGAGCCATTTGAACCTCTCAAAAGATATTACCCCAGTACATTTGAGCCCGTGAATCATGGGGAACCCCACTGACCAAGGCCCTCTTTGGAGGAGCCTGTTTGCCATGAAGTGAGTAGGGGATGGAGAGCTGAACATTCAAGGGGAGACCTGCCATGGGGTCACGTATACAGACACAGGGGACTCTGCAGACAGGAGGACAGGGTGGGGAGAGAGTAAAACCAGACAGCATGTCCCCATTGCCTCTGTCCCCTTCCCACTTCCCAAGAAACATCAAGGCCAGACCTCCAGCACCAGCTCTGAAAGAGAAGATTCACCATTGCTCAGAGAAGCAGGGGTCAAGGTTAATCTACCCATATTATCAGTGGGTAAATGCAGACCCAGACAGAGGTGCTTCTACCCAAGATGATCATGCAGGAAAAAACTAGCCCAGGACCTGTGAAAAGAGGTTTATAAAAGACAGATGAGATTATAGATGAGAAGTTTTTTTAAAATAGAAATCAAAGGAAACATAACAATAGCTTGGTTTTCTCAAAAAAAAAAAAAAAAAGAGAGAGACAGTAAGAACTCAAAAGAAAAGATCAGATAATACCATAGACAGACTTTTCAAGGTTCTAGGATAAAAATCCCAGACTGTGGCAGGAAAAGGGTTGATTCACAGTGTGGAGGTGCTTTCTGGGAGGGGAGTGGGCCTGAAGGGGAGGAAATGAGGGTGCCTGTGAGCGAATCTCCTGCGTGGGCGCTGTGTGTGTGTGTGCTTTCTTCCTGGACTGGGGATGGTCCTCAGACGCACACAGCTTACAGTCTTCTCCTCTGTGACTCCCAAGCCCTCAGGACGACTCAAGCATCCGTATCGTGAGTCTAAAGGGATTGCTGTTGTTGTTCAGTCGCTCGGCTGTGTCCGACTCTTTGGGACCCCATGGACTGGAGCCTGCCAGGCTTCCCTTCATCATCTCCCAGAGCTTGCTCAAACTCATGTCCATTGAGTTGGTACTGCCATCCAACACAACTGTGGCACGAGTGCTGTTTCATACGCTGGGAGGTGGACCCCTGAAGGCAGCAACGAGGCACACAAGGCAACAGCGTCTCAGTTCTGGCTCCTTCCACAGGGCTGACAGCTCCCTTGGTGCAGGCTGCATGGACCCCTGAGCTGCACTCATAATTCCACAAGGAACATGGGAAACTTCTGGAAGACACACATACTCCTTTGTGTTCTATTTTATTTTTCTTTTTTTGACCTGGGCCATTTTAAAAGTCTTTATTGAATTTGTTACAATATTGTTTCTGTTTCATGTTTTGGGGTTTTGGCTAGGAAGCATATGGGATCTTAGCTTCCTGACCAGGGATCGGACCAGAGATTGAAACTGCCTCACCCAGAGTGGAAGGCGAAGTCTTACCCACTGGACTGCCAGGGGAATCCTTCCCTTACGTTCTTGATCTTGTATCTTATTTCCCATTCAGATCGTTGGCTGAAAACAACCTTAAACCAAGCACAAGTCTCCATTCTTGCTTATCGGAAAACCATGATCAGCTTTTGGGGTCTGAATTGGCTCAGCAGCCAAAGGAGCAGTAATCCCCACAGAGCTGGGGGCAGCGAGGAGCCTTCTATCCTGAAGGAAACTGTCTCCTCCCACACAGTCACTCCCCGTCCTGCTGCTTTCTTCCTCTGCAGCACTCAGTGCCCTGGGAGTCATCCCAGCTACTGGTACCCTGTCTGCCTCCCACCCCTCCCCCTGCTAAATGTTAGCTCCAAGAGAACAGGGCCCCATCTGCCTTGTTCATGGTGTACCCCGAGTGCCTAGCACAGAGAAGGGCTCGAAAAATACATGTTGAATGCATACGTGGCTATGTGAAAATGTAAAAATATGTGCAATGAGTTCATTCGGAATAGAGAGATTTTGTGGGCCTGTTTTGGCTCTTTTTGAATGAGGTCACTGGTGGCCCCGGTCAGAGCGCTGTGGGACCTGCTCTATTTCTTTATCCATCTCTGACAGGCAGCTGGTCTGTGAGGACTGTGACAAGTGCAGGGAGCAAAAGGAATCCATCTGCCAGGCATCAACCAGGCCTGATGTATGGCACTGATGCTAGGAAAGGCTTAATGGCTGGCAGCGCTTCTAAAGGCACTTTTCTCTCTGGTCATAAAATGTGAGACAGGAATTTATGTCCTAGCTTTCATTTGTATTACAACTATGGAATCACTGACATTTAACGGTTGGAAAGTCATCTGAGGCTTGATTTCCCAGTTTGACCTCCTCACCCACTAAGACGGCTCCAAGATTGGCGCACCAGCTATGCAGCAGCCCACTGGTGTGTACACCAACTTTGGATCAGTGTGTCTTATTTATGTTTGCTGTGATTGAAGAAAGATGCTGTCGATGGCAGATACTTTGGAACAACTCCCAAAAGTTGGAAGGCTGAGATGTAATTTCCTAACCTGCTTAGCAGTTTAGGGTTCTGGATGTGATTTAGAGTCCACACTCTAAATAAGAGGCACTCGTGAGAGACTGATCGGAGCTGGGCAGATGAAGGGAGAGGACACAGGGCACCAGCTTGCTTTGGGAGATCATGACAGAGCTGTTGTGGTCCTGGAGTCAGCAGCATCTTGGCTCTCTGGCTTTCTGAGGGAGCAGGGGCAGCTTTGGGGATCAAAGCCGAGTTGGTTCTGCTGCTGGCTTCGGTGGCAGCTGCTTCTTGATGGATCATCACAGAGCACAGTGGTTCTGAGGACAGGAGTTGTGCCTGGGAGCTCAGGCTACAGTCTGCTCTCCGGCCCTGCCAAGAAGTCTGTAAACACTTAATTTCCTGTATTGTTATTAAATCTCATTCTGTTTCTACCAGGTGGAGTGGGTTCTGTTGTCTGCAACAGATTACTGACCGATAGGCCTTATATAGTGATGTCTGTCTCACTGGGTTTTGAGCTTAACAGTTTGTGTGATCCTGTGCAGAGTATGCACAGTCTTCAGGTGGGAGCAGTGGTACAATCTCCATTGGGCAAGAAAAAGAGACTGTGTACTTTGAAGGGAAAACATAGGCATTTGGCCTTGAGAGTTTAAAAGACAGCTTGCCCACAGCACTAGGCCTTTCTGCTCCAATCAGCAAGGAGGTGCTAAAGGGCAACCGAAAGAACATACACTAATTGTGGACACTTCTAAAGTCACCGCTATGCTGGAGCAATGACTCTGTGATCACTACCCCTAACTTGCTTCATGTTGTCTTCAGCCTTTTCCAGGTGTGTCACCAAAAACTGTTGTATCCAAAAGTGTACCAAAATCACAGCAGAGTTGAGAAATACCAGTCTATCCTATGGGCTTGCTTCCCAGGCTCCCCAGGTGGCACTAGTGGTAAAGAACCCGCCTGCCAATGCAGGAGACATAAGAGGAAAGTTCCATCCCTGGGTCAGGAAGGTCCCCTGGAGAAGGTAATGGCAACCCATTCCATTACTCTTGCCTGGAGAATTCCATGGACAGAGGAGCCTGGTGGGCTACAGTCCATGGGGTCACAAAGAGTTGGAAATGACTGAAGCAACTGAGCACACACATAGGCTAACGGGTAGATGGTTTAATGTCTCCACAATAAAAACTTTACTGCATCTCAAGGTCATGTTAGTTTAGGGTGCACTGGCCACTGGACTCGTGTATTGAATTCAGTCTGTTTTACTATCCCTTGTACCCACTGTGATTTTAGGTCTAGCCCAGTATCATGCAGAGAGAGGGCCTAATTCCTTGTTCATATTCAGTTCTGTCAGTTTAGTCGCTCAGTCGTGTTCAACTCTCTGCGATCCCATGAACCATAGCATGCCAGGCCTCCCTGTCCATCACCAACTCCTGGAGTTTACCCAAACTCATGTCCATCGAGTCAGTGATGCCATCCAACCATCTCATCCTCTGTCATCCCCTTCTCCTCCTGCCCTCAATCTTTCCCAGCATCAGGGTCTTTTCAAATGAGTCAGCTCTTCACATCAGGTGGCCAAAGTATTAGAGTTTCAGCTTCAACATCAGTCCTTCCAATGAACACTCAGGACTGATCTCCTTTAGGATGGACTGGCTGGACTTCCTTGCAGTCCAAGGGACTCTCAAGAGTCTTCTCCAACACCACAGTTCAAAAGCATCAATTCTTCGGCGCTCAGCTTTCTTTACAGTCCAACTCTTACATCTACACATATTACATCCTTTCAAATGTGAGAGGGCAGCTATTATGTCCTCTGTGAATTTTCTCTTTTTCAAGTAAAACACACCCCCTGCCCCAAAATCTTTTTTTCTTTACTGGGTCATTCCCACCAGACATAAATATCTTTATTAAACAAAAGCAGAGCACACCAAAACAACAACAACAACAACAACAAAAAAAAACAGTTTTCAATTCACACCCCCTCTGGCCCTGCAAAGAGCTGACTGAGGTCACTGTTTCCAGTTCTATCCTTTCATTGTCTCTTGAAGCCAGTCCAGTGAGACTTTCATCCTCACTGTTCTAAAGAAGCAGTTTTGTCAAAGGCCACCTGTGACCCACATGATGCTAAGCCAATGGTCAATTCTTGGCTCTTCATTGGATGACCCAGCAGCAACATTTGACACAGAAATATCATAACCTCTTTCTGTTTTTTAAAACTATTTATTTACACTAATTTCCTCCCTCCTCCAAATTAAATTAGATTGGGTAGCCATGCTACACAGTGGTTTCACATATTAAGTCTCAAAATCTAACTTTTATTTAGGACTTATGTGAACAGTTAAGCTAAGTCCATCAAATCAGAGTCATCCTTCTCACTAATAAAGTTTGTCTATCGATTGCCTTTTCCTAAAATCTCCTGGTATTCTACACATTTTTCTCAAAATGTTTTTACCTTTCCCTATTTCACTGCGATTCATAGTCACATTAAAGAACAAAACAAAAACCTTGATGCATTCTTTCAAACCTTTCCTCCCTGAGGGTCCACATCTACACTGTCCAATAAGGCATGCACAAACCACACATGGCTCTTGAGCACTTAACATGTGGCCGCTCTGAGCTAAAATGCTGTGGCGTAAAATACACACCAGATTTCAAACACAGTGCTGAAAAGAAAAGGAAATTACATTAATTATTTTTAGTAATGAGTATATGTTAAAATGGTAATATCTGGGGTATATTGAGTTAAATCAAATGAGTTACTGAAATGAAATTTTACTATTATTTTTTTACCTTTTAAAATATGGCTACCACTGGATTTCTCTGGTGGTACAGTGGATAAGAATCTGCCTGCCAAGGCAGGGGACACAAATTCAATTGCTGGTCCAGGAAGACTCTGCATGCTGCTGCTACTAAATTGCTTCAGTCGTGTCTGACTCTGTGCGACCACATAGACGGCAGCCCACCAGGCTCCCCCGTCTCTGGGATTCTCCAGGCAAGAACACTGGAGTGGGCTGCCATTTCCTTCTCCAATGCATGAAAGTGAAAAGTGAAAATGAAATCGCTCAGTCATGTCTGACTTTAGCAACCCCATGGACTGCAGCCCACCAGGCTCCTCCGTCCATGGGGTTTTCCAGGCAAGAGTCCTGGAGTGGGGTGCCACTGCCTTCTCTAAAGATTCCGCATACTGAGGAGCAATGAAGCCCTTGAGCCACAGCTACAGAAGCCTGTACACCTAGAGCCCATGCTCCGCAACAAGAGAAGACAGCACGATGAGAAGGCCACGCACTGCAACGAAGACGAGCCCCTGCCTGCCATAACCAGAGGAAGGCGGTGCACAGTGACAGGAAGCCCAGTGCAGCCATAAACAAACACACAGGTGAAACCTGGCGACTAGAAAATCTGAAAGTCCAGATGTAGTTTTACATACTTGCTATTACTAGAAGCCATTTATTCCTTTCCACTCAGTTCAGTTCAGTCGCTCAGTCGTGTCCGACTCTTTGCGACCCCATGAACTCCCGGAGTTCACTCAGACTCTCATTCATTGAGTCAGTGATGCCATCCAGCCATCTCATCCTTGGTCGTCCCCTTCTCCTCCTGCCCCCAATCCCTCCCAGCATCAGAGTGTTTTCCAATGAGTCAACACTTCGCATGAGGTGGCCAAAGTACTGGAGTTTCAGCTTTGGCATCATTCCTTCCAAAGAAATTCCAGGGCTGATCTCCTTCAGAATGGACTGGCTGGATTTCCTTGCAGTCCAAGGGATTCTCAAAAGTCTTCTCCAATACCACAGTTCAAAAGCATCAATTCTTCAGCACTCAGCTTTCTTCACAGTCCAGCTCTCACATCCATACATGACCATAGCCTTGACTAGATGGACCTTTGTTGGCAAAGTAATATCTCTGCTTTTCAATATGCTATCTAGGTTGGTCATAACTTTTCATCCAAGGAGTAAGCGTCTTTTAATTTCATGGCCACAGTCACCATCTGCAGTGATTTTGGAGCCCCCCAAAATAAAGTCTGCCACCGTTTCCACTGTTTCCCCATCTATTTCCCATGAAGTGATGGGACCAGATGCCATGATCTTCATTTTCTGGATGTTGAGCTTTAAGCCAACTTTTTTTGCTCTCCTCTTTCACTTTCATCAGGAGGCTTTTTAGTTCCTCTTCACTTTCTGCCGTAAGGATGGTGTCATCTGCATATCTGAGGTGACTGATATTTCTCCCAGCAATCTTGATTCCAGCTTGTGTTTCTTCCAGTCCAGCGTTTCTCATGAGGTACTCTGCATATAAGTTAAATAAGCAGGGTGACAATATACAGCCTTGACAGACTCCTTTTCCTATTTGGAACCAGTCTAATAAGCAGGGTGACAATATACAGCCTTGACGGACTCCTTTTCCTATTTGGAACCAGTCTGTTGTTCCATGTCCAGTTCTAACTGCTGCTTCCTGACCTGCATACACATTTCTCAAGAGGCAGGTCAGGTGGTCTGGTATTCCCATCTCTTTCAGAAATTTCCACAGTTTATTGTGATCCACACAGTCAAAGGCTTTGGCATAGTCAATAAAGCAGAAGTAGATGTTTTTCTGGAACTCCCTTGCTTTTTCAATGATCCAGGGGATGTTGGCAATTTGATCTCTGGGGTCCTTTTCACTAAATAACCACAAACATCCTAGTTATCTTTCCAAGTCAGAGTACAGATAGGTATCAATCTTTTTAACAGATGATTAGTATTGTACTGACACATTCCTGATGGACTTTTTTTTTTCCCCCCACTTTTATAAGCACTCCTACAGCAAACAGCCTTCTACATACGCCTCCTTGGGCAGTCACACCTCATTGCTAACTCATATTTACTTCCTGTCCTCTAAGATCCTGGCTCTAGAGACAACCAGACAGATGTGTGGTTTATGCTTTACAACATCTCTAAACTTGCGTGCTGCTTTAGAAGTTTTTTGCCTAGGAAAACCAGCAGTGAGCCTTACTGTACAGGCCAAATCTCCTAATTTTCCTATAGCGTTGTTTGTCAGACTTCATCTCTATTCAGATCTTCAGCTCTGGAAACCAGACAACCAAATATAATTTCTCATATTAACCCTCCAAAGCAAAACTAATTTGACTATTGTTTTCCTCCAAGAAAGGAAGCTGGTTTATATTAACTTAAACTCTTTAGTGAATAATAAAAGTTGTTTTTTCCCTTCTCTTAGGGGAAGAGACATAATATGAAAATTAATTTTCGTCAGTTGGCCCTAAGAGCTCATTATGTCAACCCGATACAAGACAGCTCTTAATAGCCTTTCCCAGGAAGACTGCTGTTTTTCCAAAAGAAAATTGACAGTGGCAGATTTATTTGTGATTAAATACTTAAGGGGCTGACATAAACAAAAAGAAAAATGACATAATATAGAGGAACAAAGCCTGTGAAAACAACCCACATTAAAATGCTTGTTTATACTACCTGGAAAAAAGTTCTCCTGGAAAAAAAAAAAAATCTAAGAGTCAGGAGAAACATAAGGAAGAAGAAAAGGAGGCAAGCAAATGCATAATGGATAATTGTTCTTTTTTGATTCTGTCTTGGCCTAGAAAGACATCTTCAGGAATAAGAAAGCATTTGTCTTGGCATCAAATTTGTTCTCACAAGGCGTGGGTTCTATGCATTACTAATAAGGAAGTCACTCTGTAGGAAGCAGTATTTGGGAAAGTGAAAAATATGTTTTCTATTTGTAATTCAGAATCTTCTGTCTATGTAGGGCTCTTCTCTCACTGTGGCTAAACTTAGTAAGCATAATTTAACCACTCAACTAAGGTAGTCTTTTACAATGAGTATTTTAAAAATACAGAAATCCCCATTCGGTGACTCTAGGGTGACATCTGGGAATCTGTAATTTGGAAAGCTTTCCAAATTTAATTGCTTTTTTTTTTTTGGATAGGGGCACCCATCCAGTATCCATTCCCCTTCTTCTGATGATAGCACTGTGATTCTTCCTTTGGGCAATCACTTCTTTGTGGTCTCTGTGAACTGATCTAACCACCACCCCCCGCCCCCCACACACACATACACTCTCATCCTGCCCAGTTCTGGCTTGGGTATATGAGCCAGGCCCAGCCAATTAGCATGTTTTATCCCCTCTGATCTAAAATGATTGATTCACAGATGGGCATAGAACCCAAGAGATCCAATGAATGTCAAGCCTGGGGTGTGTTCTAGAACCATTGAGAAGGAGGTCTTATAATATCTTTCTGCTGGGATTGTTCACTGATAGAAAGTAAGCCTGGAATTGTTCATTTTCTTTGTCTCCTAGTGGAAAGACTTTGAGAATCAAGTCAATCCAGAAAATGAAAAAAGACTCCTGAGGACATTATTTGAGCACCTGGTTCTATTCTTTCCTAAAGCTTGGTCTGGGCTTCCCAAGTGGTGCCAGTGGTAAATATGCCTGCCAGTGCAAGAGATGCAAGAGACATGGGTTCAATCCCTGGGTTGGGAAGATCCTCTGGAGAACGGAATGACAACCCATTCCATTATTCTTGTATGTAAAATCCCATGGACAGAGGAGTCTTGCAGGCTACAGTCTATGGGGTCACAAAGAGTTGGACCCTATTGAGCAACTAACACTTTCACTTTTTAAAGCTTGGTCTTCCCCAGCATTTTGCAGTTTCATGAGCTGATGATTCTCCTCTGCTTGCCATTCACAGCCTTTGATAATCTCAAAAAATTTTGAAAAAGTGCTAAGGTACTAATCAGAAAAAGTGTGATGTATTACTAGTCCAGCCTGTAGCTGAAGGACAACTGTTCAATGGTGATTATAACCAAGAGGACAGGAGTATGAATTACTTGACCACAATCCAGTCACCAGTTTTCATCTGGTATCAGAGCCACAGGCATTGTACTGCAAGTGGCAGTGAAAGCAGAATTATTAATACAAATGATGGGTGGTAAGCATAGGGAGGCAAGCTTTGACTTCACTATTAGGGAAAGATAATAAAGCTGCCCAATAACAAATGTAGTTGTGGGCTCCCTGACCTTAGATGTCATAAGCAGAAGTTGGCAAGGGTTTCTGTAGAAGAGATTCCTGTATTATCCTAGAGGAGTGGTTTTTAAATATGTCCTTGGACCAGCAGTTAGGATGTTATTTGTGAGCTTGTTACAAATGCATCCACAGATCCATCCTCACCCAGAGATTCAGAATTGCAAGGGGGGATGGGGGAGGGACTGGAAACTGTTTTAAGAAGCCCTCTGTATACAGTCAGCAAAAACAAGACCGGGAGCTGACTGTGACTCAGATCATGAACTCCTTATTGCCAAATTCAGACTTAAACTGAAGAAAGTAGGGAAAACCACTAGACCATTCAGGTATGACCTAAATCAAACCCTTTACGATTATACAGTGGAAGTGAGAAATAGATTTAAGGGACTAGATCTGATAGACAGAGTGCCTGATGAACTATGAACAGAAGTTCGTGACATTGTACAGGAGACAGGGAGCAAGACCATCCCCAAGGAAAAGAAATGCAAAAAAGCAAAATGGCTGCCTGAGGAAGCCTTACAAATAGCTGTGAAAAGAAGAGAAGTGAAAAGCAAAGGAGAAAAGGAAAGATATACCCATTTGAATGCAGAGTTCCAAATAGCAAGGAGAGATAAAAAAGCCTTCCTTAGTGATCAATGCAAAGAAATAGAGGAAAACAACAGAATGGGAAAGACTAGAGATTTCTTCAAGAAGATTAGAAATATCAAGGGAATATTTCATGTAAAGATGAGCACAATAATGGACAGAAATGGTATGGACCTAACAGATGCAGAAGATATTAAGAAGAGGTGGCAAGAATACACAGAAGAACTGTACAAAAATGATCTTCGGTACCCATATGATCACGATGGTGTGATCACTCACCTAGAGCCAGACATCTTGGAATGTGAAGTCAAGTGGGCCTTAGGAAGCATCACTACGAACAAAGCTAGTGGAGTTCCAGTTGAGCTGTTTCAAATCCTGAAAGATGATGCTGTGAAAGTGCTGCACTCAATATGCCAGCAAGTTTGGAAAACTCAGCAGTGGCCGCAGGACTGGAAACGGTCAGTTTTCATTCCAATCCCAAAGAAAGGCAATGCCTAAGAATGCTCAAATTACCACACAATTGCACTCATCTCACACACTAGTAAAGTAATGCTCAAAAATTTCCAAGCCAAGCTTCAACAATACGTGAACAAGGAACTTCCAGATGTTCAATCTGGTTTTAGAAGAGGCAGAGCAACCAGAGATCAAATTGCCAACATCTGCTGGATCATCAAAAAAGCAAGAGAGTTCCAGAAAAACATATATTTCTGCTTCACTGACTATGCCAAAGCCTTTGACTGTGTGGATCACAATAAACTGTGGAAAATTCTGGAAGAGATGGGAATACCAGACCACCTGACCTGCCTCTTGAGAAATCTGTATGCAGGTCAGGAAGCAACAGTTAGAACTGGACATAGAAGAACAGACTGGTTCCAGATAGGAAAAGGAGTATGTCAAGGCTGTATATTGTCACTCTGCTTATTTAACTTCTATGCAGAGTACATCATGAGAAATGCTGGGCTGGAGGAAGCACACGCTGGAATCAAGATTGCCGGTAGAAATATCAATAACCTCAGATATGCAGATGACACCACCCTTATGGCAGAAAGTGAAGAAGAACTAAAGAACTTCTTGATGAAAGTGAGTGAAAAAGTTGGCTTAAAGCTCAACATTCAGAAAATGAAGATCATGCCATCCAGCCCCATCACTTCAAAGCAAATAGATGGGGAAACAGTGGAAACAGTGACAGACTTCATTTTTTGGACTGCAAAATCACTGCAGATGGTGACTGCAGCCATGAAATTAAAAGACGCTTACTCCTTGGAAGGAAAGTTATTACCAACCTAGACAGCATATTAAAAAGCAGAGACATTACTTTGCCAACAAAGGTCCGTCTAGTCAAGGCCATGGTTTTTCCAGTAGTCATGTATGGATGTGAGAGTTGGACTATAAAGAAAGCTGAGTGCAGAAGAATTGATGCTTTTGAACTGTGGTGTTGGAAAAGACTCTTGAGAGTCCCTTGGACTGCAAGGAGATCCAACCAGTCCATCCTAAAGGAGATCAGTCCTGGGTGTTCATTGAAGGACAGATGTTGAAACTGAAACTCCAGTACTTTGGCCACCTGATGCAAAGAACTGACTCATTGGAAAAGACCCTGATGGTGGGAAAGATTAAAGGCCGAAGGAGAAGGGGACGACAGAGGATGAGATGGTTGGATGGTATCACCGACTCGATGGACATGAGTTTGGGTAAACTCTGGGAGTTGGTGATGGACAGGGAAGCCTGGGGTGCTGCAGTGCATGGGGTCGCAAAGAGTCGGACGTGACTGAGTGACTGAACTGAACTGAACCTGGGCTTCCCTGAACGTCCACAGGTTAAGTATCCACCTTGCAATGCAGGTGACACTGGTTCAAGCTGAAGATTCCACATGCTACAGAGCAGCTAAGCCCGCGCATCACAGCTACTGAGCCCATGCTCCAGAGCGTGTGCTCCACAAGAGAAGCCCTGGAATGACACGCTTGTGCACCTCAACTAGAGAGCAGCCCCGACCCGCGACAACTAGAGAAAGTCAGTGCACAGCAACAAAGAGCCAGCAAAGCCAATAAATAAATGATTTTTCTTTTAAAAAAGAAAGGAATCCTTCCTGGTGATTCTCATATATGTCAGGTTTGAGAACAACATTGTTAGAGTTGAGAGCACTGATTCTCAGTTTCCTAAGCCTCCATCCCCAGAGATTCTGATTGAGTAAATTCGGGGCTGGGCTTGGGGACTTGCATTTCTAACAAATTCCCAGATAATGCTGATGCTGCTGGTCCAGGGACCACACTTTTGAGAGCCACTATTTGAGAGGGTGACCTAAGAGATGTCTGAAGTTCTGTTCAGTGTTGAGATTATCTGATCTTGAGGACTGACACTGCAGATCCAGTCTTATTGCACGACCCTGTTAGCCTCCATGCAGTGTTGCCGCCAAAATGACATAACTCAGCAGTAGAAGAGTACTTTAAAATAACTCAGGTTCATCACTAAATCACAAAAGATAACAGATGTATTTCTTAAAATATAACTTAGAGCAACAAAAACCATAGGGAAACCTATTAGCTACCCTCAGACAAAGTAGGTGTTTCTGTACCTCTGACTGGTCAACACTTCCTAAAGGTTTTTATTCGGGCAGTCCTAACCAGGGCACTGTGGACCTACTGTCCTTTGCCTCAGTCCCTCTCTTCCTAAATTTACTGCTTCAAAAACTGCAAAAATGCTGGGCAGGACCTTGCTCTGAGGGCAGGGGAGGAGGAAAAACTGAACAGGCAAAGCTAGAATTTTAATGAGACATGGGAAGGAAAAGGTTGAGAACTTTCACGTAGACATTAATCATTTTTGTCCATAACAGTTATGATTTAGTCACGCTTTGTGCCAGACACTGTTTTTAGCACTTTGCCTAAATCAGTTCACTTAAAGCTCACATCAATATTGTGAGAGCGGTGTTAACTATCATTTTACAAATGAGTTAACCGAGGCTCAGAGGGGTTAAGCAACTTGTCCAAGGTCACACACAAAATAAGTGAGATGTTAGAAACCTGAACTTGGGTCTGTGTGGCTCCCAAGTCCTTGTTCTTGAACACTGCCTGATAAGCCTTCCTACCAAATGAGGACAAACACATCTAGGGCAAGTGGCTTCGCAGCACCGGGTTCTCAGCTAGTCCTTTTCACTGCCACCTGCTCAGAACCCTCACCCCTGGGCCCCTCCTTGTTCCTTCATATCCATTATGAGCTGTGTCTGCCCGCCAGTTATTGGTGCTGATATGGGAGAGTCAGCAAAGATAGCTGACATCTTGAAAGTAATCAAGATGAATGAGTAAATATGGTTAAACCAGATTCTGAAAGGCCCTAAACATGAGGCACTGGCTTTTGAACTTGACACAACAGGAAATGAGAAGCGGTAGAGGACTTTGGAGGAGGGAAGGCTAAACCTGCAGCACACTCAGAAGTGAGACGGAGGCTCTCTCCCCTGGCTTTCCATCACAGTCACCTGCATCCCACGCCCCATCACCATCCTGGACTTTTGGGAACAACAGGCTGGGGGGAGGGACCCACACACCTGTTTGGTTAAGATGTTTCACAGGTGATTCTTCTGTTGGCCCTAAAAGTCCATGATGTCTGTCCAGTACAAGACTGCTCTTCATAGTCTCACTTAAAAGTGAGATGATTTGGATTACTGCATTAAAGAGGTAATTTTTTGTTTGTTTGTTTTTAAAATTTTTAGCGTTGTGTTGGTTTCTGCCATACAGCCACGCCAATCAGCCATAATTACACAGCATACCCCTCCCTCCCTAGCCTCCCCCCACCCCGCCCCTGTCATCGCATGCCTCCAGGTCACTGCAGAGCACCAGGCTGGGCTCCCTGTGCTACACAGCAACTTCTCACCAGCTAGTCATCTTGCACCTGAGAGCGTATTTATGTTGATGCTACTTTCTCCACTCGTCCTCCTCTCACCCTCCCCCACTGTGTTCAAAAGTCCATTCTCTACATCTGCATCCCCACTGGTGGTGGTTTAGTCTCTAAGTCATGTCCAACTCTTGCAACCCCATGGACTGTCGCCTGCCAGGCTCCTCTGTCCACAGGGAATCGCCAGGCAAGAGTACTGGAGTGGGTTGCCATCTCCCCATTCCTTCCCTGCAAATAGGTTTTATCAATACCATTTTTCTACATTCCATATATATGTGTTAATATACTATATTTGTTTTTCTCATTAGAGAGGTAATTTTTTCTTAAAGGAACAAAAGCAACTGGAGAAATTGTAGATGAACCTTTAACTGTTTTAAGGCAGGGAAGCCTTTGGTAACTAAGAATAAACAAGATGAATAAATTAACAGATTTGACTAAACTTAAAAAAATAATAGTCTGTCTAAAGCATTGTCAAGAAAGTTAGAAGGCAAATAATGAACTGTAAAAATACTTGCTACATATTTGACCATAAAATTAATTCCCTTAATAAATAAAAAGTACTTCAATAAGGAAAGGATAAATATTCCCAAGGAAAAATGGACAATGTGCATGATATGTATTTCATTTGAAAAAGAAATACAGATTATGAGTTAATGTGAGAAAAAAGTTTCACCTCACTACTAAATGTGGGAATTCAAGTTAAAATAAGGTACCACTTTGGGAAATATTTATAAATAATAATGCCTTGTAAATAATGCCTAGCATTTGAAGATGAAAAAAAAATAGGCATGTTTATATGCTCTTGGGAGAACTGTAAACTGCCACAACTTTCCAGCATTTTGGCCTTATGCTTCAAAGCCTTTAAAATGTTCATTTTCTTGGGTCCAATAATCTCCATCACTGCTATGAATTTCTCTGAAGATGATAACCTCTTACAGACTCACACGCAGACAAATGCATGTGCATTCAATGCGTCTTTAGTACAAGTGAAAAACTGATAATAAAGTGCATGTACAATAATAAAGTGTGCTTAAATACATTGTCGTCGAATAAACAAATTATTTTTATAATCAGAAAAATGGTAATTGTTATTTCTAAGGTTTATATGATAATATCATGGAGTGTTAAATAAAGGGAAAAACCTCTGGAGGCTGTGAAGTCATTTAGTCTTTCAGGTATAAATAAGGTCATGAAGACAAAGGAGGAGTAAAAGTGAGATTCCAAAGGAAGAGAGAAATTTTCTAAACCAGTGCTGTCCAATATTGGAAACATTAGTCATAGGTGGCTATTTAAATGGACTCCCTGGTGGGTCAGATGGTAAAGAATCTGCCTGCAATGCGGGAGACCCAGGTTCAATCCCTGGGTCGGGAAGATCCCCTGGAGAAGGAAATGGCAACCCACTCCAGTATTCTCGCCTGGAGAATCCCATGAACAGAGGAGATTTAAAGTGAAATAAAATTTTAAATTCATTTCCCTAGTTGGAATAGCCATATTTCAAGTGCTCAATAGCCACAGGTGGCCAGTGGCCACAGAATCAGACAGCACAGATTACAGAATGCCTCCATCATCACAGAAAGTTCTATTGGACAGAGCTGCTCTAAACATTCTACCACAGGCCTGGATCCAAGTTTTGACTCATCTCTTCAGCCTCATTTCTTGGTACACTTCCCATCCTTCGTGCTCCAGCAAGAGTGTAAGCATCAGAAGAGCAAAAACCATACCTGCCTCGTGCTCAGGGAAAGGTAATATCCCAGTAATTATCCACAGTGATGTGTGGAATAGCAGATCAATGTGTAGACTGCTGAGACAGCACAGAGCTCAGCCTGGGCTTCAGAGAAGACTTCCCAGAGGAGGAGGGGAAGGCATTACCCAAAGACTAAAGAAAAGACTATTTATTCTAAGAGCATGGTATCAGTCAAGGCTCAGATGAGAGACAGCACAGCATAAGGGAAGAATCACCAGCTGGTCAGGCATTTATTTATTCAACAGATAGTAAACGTCTGTGATGGGCTAGGCTTGAGCCAGGCTCTGATGACAGAGGAGTGAACAGCTACAGTCCCTGTTCTCAGGAGGCTGACACTTTTATCCGGCATTGTGGGAGCACCAAGGGTGAGGTGAGGTGCCCATATTCAGGGTCCTGTTTGTTTCTTTATCCTAGCTTTTCTGCCACAGGAGGGCCAGAGTCCCACTTCCTTTCTTTCTCCCGTTCCTCTGCCCCAGCCCCGATGGAGGCCCTGGGGGATGGAGAACTCTCAGGAGTGGGGAGCAGGGGTAAGGCATGGGAAGGGCAGTGGACAGTGTGGTAAGGCTCTTCCAGCAGACAGCGAGGATGTGGATTTAAGAGGTGGAAGAGGGACTTCGCTGGTGGTGCCAATCCAAGGGCGCTGGGGGTTCGATTCCTGGTCGGAGGACTAGATTTCAACATGCTACAACTAAAGATAGAAGATCCTGCTTGTCGCAATTAATACCAGGTGCAGCCACGGGGGAAAATTTTTTTGTTTAAAATATAAAGAGAGACACGGAAGAATAAAGACAGAAAAGTGTAGTTGGGGGGCTGCTAGAGTATTCTAGAAGAGACCAGGGACTGAAAAACGGGAGGGCCCACTTCAGCGACGTCGGAGCGGGAGAGCAGGCACTCCAAGTTAAGAAGATGCCCTCCGAGGGAAGGAATCTAGCCAGGCAGACGGGGCGCCCCAGAGGCCGGCGGGGGAGCGCGTGTCAGCGGGGCAAGGTTCCAGGGAGAAGGACCCGAACACCTCAATCGAGTTCCCCAGGGAGGGGGGCGAGAAGGGCAGGGCAGCCCTGGCAGAGGACAGGCGTCGGCGGGTCAGAAGGGTCGGGCACGTCGGGGGGCCAACGGCCAGGATGGGCGGGGCCCTGAGGCAGCAGGTGTGCTTACCTGAGGGGCCAGGCGGGGAGGCTGGAGCTGGCCCGGGTCCTGGGGCGGCTCAGAGGAACTCCCCCGGTGGAGGGAGACCTTCCTCCCTTAGACGTTAGGGGGGCTATTTCCCGACCTTGTCCTTGAGCATTTACAAGAGGCGGACAGGGCAATTCTCCACAGCCCGAAATCTGCCTAGAGCCAACGGCTTTGCTCGGGGCCTGCCAAGGGACCGACGCTTTGGGGGGCGTCTCGACGGGATGGGATTCTCGTCAGGCGCTTCTCTGAGGCGACTCCCTCCCGCACCTGCCGCTCGGGAGGCCCAGCCCCCGCTCGATTCCCAGCCGCTGGGCTCAGGCTCCTTGCCGGATTCCCCTCAGACTCACCCAGCCCCCGCCGAGACCCCTCCTCGAGCCGCGGCCTCGCGGCCCTCGGTCCCCTCAGACCGCCACCCCCCACGTGGCTGGCTCCCCACTTCCGCCCCTCCCGGCCGCACCCCTCCCGGACCGCTGTACCTGGGGCTCTCGAAGCTGCACCCCCTGCGCCGCAGCGCCGCCCTCTTCTGCCGCAGGAGCGCAGCGGCCGCCCCGCCGGGCTCCGGCTCCATCGCCCCGGGCGGGGGCCGCGGGCTCGGGCGCACTCGGGTGGGCTCGGGCCTCGGCGGGGCTCGGCGGGCCGCTCGGCTAGCGCGCCGCAGCCCACGCCCCGCCCCGCGCGCCTCAGCCCGGCCTAGGCCCCGCCCCAAACTTCAGTCCAGCCGGCTCCGCGCCCCTCGATGGGGCGGGGGTGGGGGGGTCTAGGCCCCGCCCCTGCCCCGCCCCGAGTTGAGCCCCGCCCATTCTCTGCCCCTCAGCTGGCTTCAGACCCCGCCCAACCCCGCCCCGAGCTGCAGCCCCCGCCCACTCAGCGCCTGTCTGCGGGGTCCAGGCCCACCCCAGCTCCGCCCAGCGCTCCAGCCACGCCCCTCTAGCACAGAATCGCGCGGGGTTCGCGAGGCAGGCTGTCAGGACCTCCTCCAGGCCCACCAGCCCAAGATGCCACCCCGATCCCCAGCTCCGTACGGTCCGTGGCCCCGTTGCTCCCGTTAGGTGGCCCTCAGCACAGACCCAGGCCCCACACACCTACCTTCCCACTACTGAGCTCTTGGTCGCGGCCTCTGCCCTCACCCCCAAGGATCGGCTCCTTAGAGTCTTCCCTCTACGTCTAAGACCCTCTCAGCTCTTTCTAACATAGCGCCGTCCCCGCTGCGGGCCGCCTTTCCCCGTGTCCCACCCATAGACAAGGCCTTGCCTTTTCTCTTCCAGCACCCCGCACCTCCAACCCCACCTCCCCAGCCCGGGACTGAGATCTCCCAAATCAAGCTCTGGGCCCGCTCCAACCCAGCCCTAAGGCCCCGCGCACACCCCCGCCTACTCCCCCTCACCTCCACGGGTACCCAGGTCCTGGCTGGCTGGCTACATTTCTGGGTACCAAATCGAAGCTAAATAGGAATTCTACCTTACCGTCTGCGTTAGCTCGCGGATCTCGCCATCCATCAAAAAAAAGAGTACCGCTGTCTCCAGGTGGCGTTTGTGATGCCTGCCTGCCTGCCTGCCTGCCTGCCTGTCGCAGTGAGGCCGAGGGGCTGGAGTTTTGCAGGCTACCAGTTGTGGGCTCAAGTCTCGACTTAGTTTCCTGCACTGTCAGATCCATCCCTCTAAGAGCCCTCGAACAATGTTCTGCATCTGAGGGCAGCGACCCTATCCGGGTAAAGCTGGCGGTCATTGTACCACATAAGTCGTGAGGAGGAGGTGAGCTAGGGACCCTCAGTCAGGGGGGGCTTGTCATAGTGAGGGAGGTGTGGTCATGCTGGCCAGGAACTGGGGGAGCAGACGCTGAGGAGTGTGTTTGGGGGAAGCGTGAACTTGGAAGACACTAGCTGGGAAACTGCAGCAGGTGGGGCCAGGGGTCCCCACGATCAGCTTGGATCATGTTACCCCCCTGGTGCACACTCCCTCAACAACTTCAAAGTGCTTTCCCAGGTCTGGACTCCTTCACTGCCGCGTATTCTAGCAGACAAGTCAGTCTGGAAAATGCAGGGGAGAGGACAAAATGTAAGGGGCTTCCCATTTCTCTTTCCTGCCCCTTGAGACTCCAACTTGGTCCTCCCTTCAGGTTTCCATAAGACAATCCTTGTAAAGAGTCTCCCCCACCCCACTTTCCTTTTAAGCAAAGTGAGAGTGGGTTTCGGGGTTTTGCGCAGCATCATGAACTTCCCCCAACACACCTTTTCAGTCTTGGAGCCCATTACACCCCCAAATCCTTGACTCAGCAATACTGGGTTGCCTGCCTCCCCAACCTTGTCCTGTTCTTTCTCCTCTTACATCTTCCCACCTTTCCTGCCCACCACGTGTTCAGCCATCTGAAATGAATCTGCAAATGGCGCTGCCCTCTCTCTAAGGCTTCCCCCAATTCTCCATGTTCTGCCCCCGAGTGCCCACAGCACTAACTCTGCCCCTCCCCGAGGGCACTGCTCCTGTATGTCATTCATGTTCTAGTAATCTCTTATCTGAGTGCCCACACCTCCTTCACGTCTGTGTCTGGCACAGCAGCTGTTGGCTAAAGGAATGCACGTGACTTTAAAAAACTGAGCAATATTCATTGGAAAACACATTTAATTTCAAAGTAAACAAAAATGTTTATACACTAAAGTATTTAATTAGTGAAACAATTATTATCCGCATAACAAGCTGAAAAATACAGCGACTTGATACAAGACTGAGGTAACAAAATACTTCACCAAAAATCTAAAGAATCCCACAGAGGGCTGATGTTCAGTGGTTACTGTGGATGAGACAATTTACAAGAATTAGGGAAAGTTCTTACACAACCGCATGCAGGGGGGTCTGCTGGAAAAAAAAAAAAAAAGACAGCCTGGGAGAGTGCAACGGATTGAACAAGAAACGAATTGAAATGTAAAAATTGATTTTCAACTTACTTGGAGGAATACGTAAGAAATTGAAAACTACTCTCTATGCAACATTTTGAATGCTAAGTGAAAAACCATGCATTTTGGCACAAAATTTACTGAAGATTTTACCACACTAAATTAATCACTACTGTTACTGAATGGTCACAGTTGTTCAGAAACAGATAAAGAGATGAGTGATTACAGAACTCACAGATGCTCATCGTTGCTGCTGCGAGCAGGGGGTTGGGGGCTGCCCATGGCGCACACACGTTTGTGTAGCACCAGTGGTGAGGTGGTCCGTGGGACAAGTTCTCGACACCCAAGGGAAAGCAGCTCTTGCTCAAGCTGTACTTGTGTTTAACATTGAAATTAAAACCAAAGAACTTCTGAAGTGAATACTGCAAGCGTTCTGATGTGACTTTCTCGTTCCACCTTGGAATCCTCACTGTGTCCAGCCATAGCTCTGTGCCTGGCTGTCCTGTGCCAACCGGCCACTCGGACAGTAACTGGACTTGCAAATTGAAGACTATTCAGTCTGTTGAGCCTTTCAAAGCCTTTCTGGAGGAATCCACACAGGGTTTCTACCCAGTGCTGGGTATGGGTTGTGGGGGGTGGGGAGCTACGGTCTTGCTGGGAGAGAGGAAATGGAGTGGTGAGGACTATTTGTTCATTGAGAGGTCAGTTCCATGAGGGCAGGGCTTAGGTTTATCTTGTTCTCGGCCACTTCGATCCCAGGGAAGAATCTGGCACACAGGAAGCACTCACTAGAGATGATAATTGATGGATGAATGGGTGGCTTTACACAGAGGGTCTGTTATTTCAAAAGGACTCGGTTTAAAAAAAAAAAACAAAACGTGAAATCACCGAACATGTCAGAATGATGTGGGACTGATTAAAGTGATTTACCAAGTCACAGTAGGTAAATCAGGCTGTGTTTTCAGCACTGTTCACCTGATTCTCAGCATCAGTAATGTGTGTCCAGAACTCTGGACTCTCCATCTATAGAACAAGAGCAGACCATGCTTGTAAGGGCTTCCTGTTTCGTGAACCATCTTCCACCTGTCAAACGGCATCCTTAAAAGACACACTTCTTGGGCCTGGAAGGTGGGAGGAAGATGATGAAAGAAATACTGGCCACATTGGTAAGGAAAAAAAATACTTTATAAATTCAGTTGGCTAGAAAGAGTGGGTTCTTTCATAAGCAGAACCTGTTCAGTGTCTTCTTCAAGGTCCACAGGGGACTGGGTGATGAACTGGCTTCTCCAGGGAGGGGAGGCAGGCCACACTGTCCCACTGGGTACACTCAGATCAGTATTTCTACAGCTTTCCACCAGATCGGTCTTCCACAAACTTTCAGTTGTCACAATGCACTTGGTTGACCTTGAGTTACAGAACACGTTTGACGGAGAGGAGTGAAAATTACTCCTGGGGAGAGGTGAGTGAGCTGTTTGCATGGCATCATGAGGATACAAGCTATCTACTCCATAGTTCGTAGATAGCACTCTAGAACTTTCTTTCATTCAGGGGTGCCATGATTTCTTTGCTTAAAAAAAAAGATACAACATACACATGCAAGAGACATCACCTTCAGTGTTTTCACAATTTGTGCACAATGGCGAGTCAGAGAGCAAGACCCAGGAATGCTTCCTTCCAGGGTAAGAACGCACCTGGGGACTTTCCCCTTTGGGGTTTGTGCCTAGCCCTCCCTCTGCCCCTGGCCTGCTATGACTGGCAGCATGAAGGACAAACCAATGTTAGGAAGACAGCAAGCGTGGCCCTGAGCCCCTGCTGGGAGAGCCAGGAGCCTTATAGCTTCATCCGCAGGACTCTTCTGATAAGTTCAAGGTTCTTCCCGGTTCTATGGAGAGTCCAAGCTACGAATGTTTCCAGGAGGGGATCAATTTCAACTAGAGAAGACTAAACACTTTGACAAGAACTCCAATTGTGCTATTTCAAAATTGAGCTCAGAAGAAAACATTTGTGAAAGATAAGGGAAATCTGTAAAGGGCAGGGAATGATCTGGTTTAGTGGAGCCTGAAATGTAGAGGTTTTTGGATTGGCTTCTATAATATCTCATGGTGGAAAAACCAGGACAGTTTGAAGAGTAGAGAAACTCAAGGAAAGTAGTTCAAACTTTAGACTTTAAAAAAAAATTAGCAGGTAGAATCAGAGATTCTATCGGTTAAAGCATTAACACTGCATGGTTCTGGTGAGAGGTGTTGGGGTGTCTGTTGTGTTCATTCACACTCCAGATGCTAGTTTGAGCAGTTGTTGGTATGAATTAGGTGCATGCATCTGACCCCAGCTGCAGGAGGGTGTGCGAAGCACCGATGATGGACAAGGTTTGATGGCCTCAACGCCCATTGGGCGTTTCTCCCACCACCACAGTATTCTAGACCTTGTTCCAAAGGAAGTTAGTTACTGAGCACAGTAAGGTGCCATCACAAAATAAGACCCCGAAGACAATCACTTTCCTCACTAATTTATCTGAATTTTCGGAAAAGTGGTCACCTTTTGATCAAAATACAGAGGTGGGTTCTTTGGCAGTTTTTAAATTGACCTATTACCATTTAGTGGTTAAGGTGTTGTCTTGAAGCATCTTGCCCAGAAACTCTTTTAAGAGTAGTTTGCTGTCTGATCAGTGTGAGCTCTGAAACCACAAGAGTGACAAGGACCCAAAAATCCAGTCTCTTTCAAAAAATCATTCAGGTTTCCTTCTCAGAATCAGGACACCCAGATTAGAAAAAAGAGAGAGGGAAAGAGAAGGAGGAAGAGGGGAGGGGAGAGGGCAGGAAAGGGCTGGGGGGAGAAGCTACAGTGATAAAGCTACCATAAATAAAGCTGATCTTTGTGCATGACTTTAAATAAAAATGTATTTGTGCAAAGTAAGTCACTTAAAAACATGACAAGGAGTGACAGGTGAAGGACGTTGTTCACCTGAAAAGCTCTCAGCCGAAACCAGAGCTCTGTCTGCTCCGCGGGGCTTTATTCTCCCGTCACCATGGTCATCAACTATTGTGCCCTTGGACTTGGACGATGGAGAATTTGCTGGTGACTGTGTCTGGGGACAAGAATGGGGGAGCTTAAGGCCTCAGTGTCACTCCCAGGCTCCCCAGTGTAATCAGGAATCCCAGAGGCCCCACCCTGGCAGTGGAGGCAGAGAGATGAGGAGGAGGGGAGCGAAAGCCTGGCCCTGTGGGGAGAGGTTGGTGCAGAGTAGCTTCCGTGCAGCGGGTCAGGTCACCGCGTATAGCTGGCCTCGAGAAGCTGGCAGAAAGCGGCTCCCATGCTGGCACAGGGCAGGGTGGGGGGAGGGGGGAGGAACAAATGGGGGTGGGGGTGCGCCTTCAGACCCTGCGGGAAGGGGCTGGGAGGAAGCAAGCAGGCCAGCAGCCGGCCCAGTCCATGGTTCCGAAGCCAGGTCCTATCTCAGAAGAGCCGACTGCAACAAGGCCTGGGAGGGCCCAGGGGCCCAGGAAGCAGGCCTTCCAGATGAATAGCACCCATAGGAACAGAAAACAAGACACAATTTAAGGCATTGTTTGTTTACAGTAAAAGAATGCGAGGGACCCTTAACACAGGAGGAATCTGGGCTCTCACTCTGACCTTCCTCGGTGGATGCATCTATCGCTTAAGGTGAAAGCAGGGCCTCAAAGAGGATGAAGTGTGTGATGTCACGAGTCTTGTGCCAAAATGCATGTTTCTCGGAGAGTCCACACTCGCTCGCTTGCACGCACACAGACACGGCACGCACACGCAGAGGACGCTTCGGGTGTACAAAATCTGAGGCAACCCTGTGGGCGAGCGACCCCATGCGCTGGGGTGAAAAGAGCCAGTCCCCAGCCTGTCTCGTCCCTCTGGCCCTCACATGGGGGTCGCCGTCCACTCTTTGTGCAGGAGAAAGCCCTGGGGACCCAACATGGGCCCCGTGCTCCTGATCGCAGCAGCAGCTGGTGGACAGACGTGGGCCCAGGCTGGGCGGGCGGGCAGGCAGGGTGTACAGTCTGCGGACGACCGATCAAGGCCCCGCGAGGTGGTGCTGCAGAATGGGGGGCATGAGGATGGCTGGGGATCGGCAGGTGGACCCCACACCAGCAGAGGTCTCCGGACTGTGAGGTCATGTCCCCTCAAGTCCAGGTCTGAGTCTCCCAGCACCCCGCCAGCGGCCTGTGCCCCAATGTGCGCTTGGCCACCAGTCCCAGGCTGGGCTCCCAGAGGCCTCCGAAGTCACGCCAAGTCCTGCAGAGACTTATTCAAATGACATAAGGTTTGCAGGTACCTAGAAGAGAAAGCTCAGTCTCTTGTCAAAGTTCCGACCTTTCGGAAGGGGATGGGGCTGGGGTGGTGGTGGAGGGGTCCCTAAGGGAAGGGTTCAGGCCTCTCCCAGTCAGTTTGTGAATGAGTGGGTGGGGATGGGGAGAGGACACAGCAATAGTAACAGCCGCTATGTGTTAAGGGGCCACCATGTGCCAGGAAGGGCTCTGAGAACCCCACCAGTATTGTGTCCTGAGTCCTCACAACAACCCCAGGAGGCAAGTACTGGAATTATTCCCATTATAAAGATGAGCAAACTGAGGCTTAGGGAGGTGAAGGACACAGCGGTTGAGTGACAAGGCTGTGACATCAGCACCCACGCTCTCAACCACTATCCCTGGATCAAAGCACAGTGCATTTGCAGGAAGAGGTGACTGAGCCTGTAGGGTAAGCCCATGCCCCTGGAGAGAAGAGGGGTGGTTAGCGGATGGTAGGAGTTGGCAAGTAGAAGCACAAGGAGAAGAAGGAAGTTTGGGGACGTCAGGAACCCCTAGACCTTCCCATGCTGTGTCCCCAGGACCAGCTCCCAGCTCCCTTTACTGAGGGACCCCCAGCCCCAAGATCACGGTGCTTCTCCTTCCCTTCAAAGCTGCTGACATGCCCCCAGCCACAGGCCTCCTCCCCAGCATGGCTGTGGGGTTCCAGGAAATTCGATGAGAAGCAATTTCATCAAAAACAAATCCATCTTGGTGTCAATCTGGTCAAAATGATGAATTGGAAAAAATGCATCTCCTCGCACCAGGAGACAGTTACAAGGATGGTCATGGCAGCACTGTTCAAAATAGCGAGAGGCAGGAAATCATTCTCGGGGTCACGGACAGGAGAAGTGATAAGAAATTACAGACAAATGGATCACAGCTACATACACCGACGCAGAGGAATCCTAGGATCATACTGTAGGAGAAAAGCAAGTCACAGAAGAAGCTATGCAGTAATGGCTCTGTGGTTTTAAAAGAAAATAAAAAAAAATGTACCCCAGGGACTTCCCTGGCGGTCCAGTGGTTAAGAATCCGCCTCGCAATGCAGGGGACACGGGTTCAATCCCTGGTCGGGGGACTAAGATCTCACAGGCTGCAGGGCAGCTAAGCCTGTGTGCTGCAACTACTGAGCCCATGCACCACAACCAGAGTCTGCGCGCAGCAACAAAAGATCCCGCGTGCTGCAACTAAGACCTGACACAACCAAATAAATATACGAATGAATGAATGAATAAATAGTGAACATTAAAAAAAAATCAAAAGTGTACCCCAGATAACACATTAAGAAATCAAATACGTGTGGTAATGCTTTAAAGGAACAGTAAACAAACAAATCAGGAATGCAGTTATGGGGTATAAGTGGGTGGGAGAGAGACAGAATTAGGAAGACAGCCCTGGGAGGGAGGTGTTCTGAGGCCTGGGGAAGTCTTGCCATTAGGCTGGGTCGGGGGCACATGGTTATTGGCTTTATTGCTGTGGTTTACACCTCATATACATGCTATCAGTAAGTTTAAGCGTACTCGCTATTGGGCTTCCCCAGTGGCTCAGTGATAAAGAATCCGCCTGCAATGCAGGAGACGTGGATGAGGGTTCGATCCCTGGGTCGGGAAGATCCCCTGGAAGAGGGCATGGTAACCCATTCCAGTATTCTTGCCTAGAGAATCCCGTGGACAGAGGAGCCTGGCCGGCTACAGTCCATAGAGTCACAAAGAGTTGGACACGACTGAAGTGACTTAGCACACACAGGTGCGCACGTATTTCCTATTACCACAGACGATTTTAAGAAATGCAATTCCACAAAAAAGTCATCTCAGGCACTGAGAGTTTCAATGGGAGAAGATGCATTTCTGTATCATCCTTCTCTGCAGGCCCTTTGTATGCCATCGCAGGCAGGTATTGTGGCTTGTTTCAGTAATCCCCTCCTGTGGAATATTTAGTTGTTGCCATTTTTATTACATACAGCAGACAGCAGGAATATTTGGTTGAAAGTAAATTAGAGATAAAAAGTATTAAAAACAGACGACCTTCTCCCTTAGGTCTAAAAACTGGTCAAAAATACTTCAATGTTGCAAAACCTTGCTGAGGGAAGACTGCATTTGCCAGACATGGTATGCAATCCGTTTGTCCTTCACACCAAACACCTCCCCTGCTAAGTGGGTTTGACCCAGGTCCCTGCTACCGCTGCGGGGCTGCTGCCTCCCTCAGGCCGGCCCCCCCAGCCCCCCAGATCAGGACACAGGCTCTTGTTCAGGGCAACCATCCCGCTCCTGACTGCCCATCCCCTCAGAGCCACGACTGTCTTTGTGGGGCAGACACCGAGGAAGGGCCTGCCTCTCTCTCCGCCCCACCGTCTGTGTGGCCCACCTCAGGGCTTCAGTTTTTGTCACTCCTCGGGGCCACCTGGGTACAGGTGAGCTTCAGGGCCGTGCCCTCAGAGCCAAGGAGGGGCCCCGCAGGCACCGCCTGAGCAGAGCAGAGGGCAGGAGGCTCTTCCTCTCCTAAGGTGATCTGAGGTGGCACCTTGTTCATCACCTTGAGATGACTGTCAACCCAGGACCCTGGTCTCCTCATCACGGGGATGGGCAGTTACATTTGCTTAATATGAAAAACATGCTCTAGGAACCTCAGAACTATAGTCTCCTGTGTGCTGTTTCACTAATGCTACACGCACCACCATGCATATGATCAATACGCATGTGTGTTTTAATACAAATGAGATCGTCCTGACATGCATTTTTACACTTAAGCTTTCTCACTTGTGACTTGCAGCACCCACATCAGGGGCTGCACAGTAGGGACATACTGAGGGTCAGCAAGGTTTCCAGTGGCTTTTCTTTCTCTCTTTCTAAGGACAATGCTGCAGTGAACACTCTCACCACAAGCCTGTGTGTGTATGTGTGAGCATGTGCCCAGGGACAAATTCCTAGCAAGTGAGTGGAGGCACTCAAATGCAATTTATCTTGAGTTTCCCTGTGGGGCCTCAAGGTTATCCCTGTGTTGGTCTTGCCCTCCTGCTTCAGTTTGTCAAGGACATTCTGCTGATTCTGCCCTTCGAGCTTCTTATCACGTCTAATTTGATCAGCTTGCATACATGTCCACATCTATGTTACAGATGCAAATCCTGAATGGGCCCACACTGAGCCCAGAATCATGGGACATGCCACTAGAGACCTCCCTCTGCTTCGTGAGAACCAGCCTGGGGGCTGAGAAGTCTGTGACAGAGCTGCGACCAGCACCACAGAAGCCCTGGCCCTCCCGGCCCCACTGGCCTCCACACCACCATCCTCCTCCTCAAAGCTGCCTCCCTCTAGTCCAGCCCCGATGCTGGCTCTCTAGACAGAAGAGAGGGACCCGGCTCCCCCGCCCCCACCCTCCTCCAGCTCATCCTGGGGAACAGGTCAGGGAAGTTCAGGGCCGAGAGCATTGGTTCGGGTCCCAGAGGCCCACACGCTGCCTGGGCTGGTGTGAGGGCTGGGCGGCCACCTCTCTCACAAGCCTGGACAGCAGAGTCTCTGCTTCCAGGCCTCTGGCTCGATGGCAGGAGGCTGAGCAAGTCAGGGGCCCTGGGGATGCCTGCAGTGGAAGAGCTCAGGGGTGGCAGGTCTAGACTCTGGTGTCAGGCAGGAGGGGGTGAGACCTCACTCACCAGGGGGCCTTAAACCAGGGTCCACCACTTTGTGAGCCCCAGTGACCTCAGCATAAAATGGGGACAATTTGGGAACCTACCCCACAGGGATGCTGGGAGGATTTGGCCAATTCCTGCACGTAAAGCATCTCGCCTCAAGCCTGGTCCTGGGAGGGGTGGCATGGGGGTGGGAGCGAGCCTCAAGCCAGGGCCTGGCAAACCAGCAGTCCCATTGGTTCAAACATGCCAAGGAGTGGGGAGCCCCACTCACCAACAGCCATGGTTGGCCCTCAACAAGTTAGCTATTATCCTTATTCCTAAGGGTTGTGGGGGGCAGGGAGACCCCTTGGTCAGGGTGGAGGATGCCCAAAACTCAACTTTCAGGGGGATGACCTCAATAGATGCTGTAGCCTGAGCCATGGGGCAGTACCCCACCTGCCACCTGTCTCTGATGGGATGTTTCTGTGGTGTTTCCTTTAGTAGGAAAGATACCAGAGACAGGTTCAAAGTTCTAGTCTGAAGCTGGGCTTAGTTGTAAGCCAGGTGGGGGGTGCCCTGTCTCATGAGGAAAAGCTGATCAAAAGAGAGTCCCTGGGAGCCTAGCTAATGGTCTCTGGGGGAAGGAGGAGGGTGTGCTTCCTGTGGCCCCTTGGCCCCGAGGGTGGGAGAGGGCAGTCCGGGGATCGCAGGACTTCGGTGGCTTTACCTGAGGCCTGTTGCTTTTACATGCATCGTCCAAATGCTTGTGCCACAGAATTGCATGGAACCGGGAGCCAGTCTGGAACTTGTAAACATTGCCTGGTGGTGGAAAGGCCACTGGTTGAGAGGAAGGTCACATGGGAGGGTCTGCCCGTGGTGTGAAGATAAGCGTGAACCTGGGTGACTGCTCTGGGGAAGGTCAGGAGCAGCCAAAGTCGGGGTGTGTGGAGCAGAAGCCTTCCGTGCCTCTCCCGCCCCCATCTCTCTCAACCATTTTCCCTGCCCTGGTGTCTTGGGCTCTGGTGAAGCCCGTGGGTCCTTCTCAGAATAATGTGTCAAATGCATAAGATAAAACAGACTCCTCCAGCTTCAAAGTCACTGCCTCATCCAGCACGATGCTATGTATTCCAAGACCCCAAAGCCACAGCTCCAGGGGAGATGGGCCCCAGCAGCCATAGCTGAAAAGGATTCCGACAGCCACGTGCCATGTGCACTGCTCAGTGGACACGCCCACCATGGTCTAAGCAGCTTTTAGGGACTACTGGGACCCTGTGAACATCAGAACCTAACGTGAAGGGAAAGCAGCAGCCTCAAAAGTCCCTACTTTTGTGTGTTTCAAAACGCACATTTAGCTGCAGAAGGAACAGGGCAGAGAGGGGCTGCAGGCACCAGCTCTGGCCTGCCACCTACCTTTGTCGGGGTTATTCAGCTGGAATATGTCTGGGTGCTCAGGGTCATCGGGCAGCTGCACCATCCAGCCCACGACGGAGACCTTCTTGCCAGGTGTGGATTTATACTGCAGGGGAACAGCATAGCTGGGAGGCCTGTGCCCTCCACTCCCATAGGAAGGCCCACCTGGGCCAGGCAAGCTTCCCTCCCATCTCCACCACCTTTCCCCACCTTCCCCTCACACCCCTAGCAGTTCACACTACATGAAGGCCCAGCACAGGGAGTTCTTTCACGGAACATACGTGTTTTCTGTCTGTGCCCCGCAAGGACTTGGCTCCGTAGTATAGGAGGGTGGATCCTGAGAGTATGACCCAGTACCTGGTCCATGAAGACAGCTAGGGAAGAAGGGGAGGCAGAGTGACAATGTCGCAAGTGGCAGGGGTGGAGTCCCCAGGCTGCCTGTTTAGAGACGCAGGCACATGGGTGGAAGGGCGGCCCCTTCTGAGCGGGGCCAGCGTAGGCCTCCTCTCTTCCCTGCCCTCCACCCCTCGGTGCCACTCCTCCAGGGCCCAGAGCAGCCAGCGAGACTCCTCAGCAGATCATCAGCCCCAGCCCTCCCTCCCCTCCTTGGCTCCTTTCCTCCCAGAGCCTTTCCTTTTCCCACCACATTTAGTGCCAAAGCATAACTTCTATGAGTTCGGGTGACCTGAACCCAAGAACGTCCCGGGGAAAAATGGACAAGTGGAAACCACAGCTTGGAAGAATTGGAATGTCTGTGATGGGCACTCTTGGCTGAGAGTGAATGGCAGCACCTCGAAAGCATTTATGGCTAGATGGGGTGATGCCCAGCAGGGCCAGACTGCTGGTGTAGCTTTTATTTCTCTAGGCATAAGGCCTGGAATCCCCGGTTTGGGGCTCCACTCATTGGTTTGGAAAAGCCAGTTCTGCAAAAGCGAAGCAAATATCCCATCGTGGAAGGACAGGGGTTCAGCAGATCACCCTGCATCACAGCCTGGGGGCTCCTCTTCACACTGGTAGGGGCAAGGGTACTGCGTTGTCTCAGATGATGAAAGCAGTGGCTTTCAGACCTTTTTGACGACACCCCCGCCAGGTCTGTACAACACACAAGCATGGTGTTGTGTGTTGAACCAAAAGAAGCTTCATGAAACCATACTCAATCTTCATTATGTGTAAGAAACTCCAACATTTTCCAGTCCGTTCTATTCAAAACTATGGGTCAGGACCTCCTGGACTGCCCTCATCGCTTTACCAGTGGGCCAACCAGCATTTGGAACAGCAGTGCTTTTAGGACACGTCTCGCTCTGGCTTCAGGATGACTAGGGCCTGGATGCAGGTACAGAGGGTGGCAAGCAGGTCTGTACAGCAGACCAGATACAGGGCCTCACGTTGCAGGATGCTGCATGACACTGAGTCCAGGGAGCAGAGCGTGGCCCAGGGCTGGGGCGAAGATGCTTCTCCTCACCCAAGAATCTCCCGGGATCCGAAGATGGGGAGCTTTTAGATCAGCTCCCAGACTAGGGGCCTGGCATCTTCATGCTGGGCATCAGTGGGAGGGGGCGTCTCCAAGTGACCTCATGGGCAGTAGACAGGGGCAAACAGCAACCAGAGACAGAGAGGGAGGCCAGTGTGGACACCGGAAGATGCTGCCTGGAGACTCAGCTCACAGGCGGGTTTGTGGGCAGCCAGTCATGGGTGTCCCAAAGAACGAACAAAGAGGCCTTTGCAAGGGGCTGAGGGGTCACGGAGCCAGGGGCCTCTGGGTTCGGCACGGGGTGACCTGGTGGCTAGTGCTGGAGCCTGAGAGGCCTCTCGATCCCTGGTCCCTGTCTTTTCCACCACACGTTTCATGATGGTGCTGAGCAGGGAGGCTGTCTGCACTGGTGATACTTCCCAGGCCGTGCTGACCATCTCAGGCACAGCATCCACCCTGACTCCCGGGGCCTCCAGGCTTCCATCTGCCCTCAAGATAATCACACGGCGACGTCCACCACCTGCTCACTCTGTGCAGGGCCACACACATGACCTGCCTGCTCAGTCCTCCAGGAGGTAGGGACTATTTTATCCCAATTTACAGATGTGGAAACTGAGGCCCTGCCCACCCTGTGGCGTGGCCAGGGCTGGGACCCTGGTTGGCCTGTCTCTGGAACCCTTGCCCTCCCTGCCCTCTGCACTCACCGCGGGCTTCCGTCCCTCCTTCAGCAGAGTTTTCCTTCTCAGAGGCCCCTCCATGGTGGGGGCCGCCGCAGAGCTCCCCAGCGTACAGATGCATGGACCAGTGGGGCTGGGCAGAGGGGGAGAACATGGGTCAGACATCACCCAGAGGAGCTGGGGTCAGGCACCCTCTCACCCATGGGGCCAAGAGGCCCCCCACTGCCAGGTCCAGGATGCCATCACAGACTGAGAACTCAACAGGGCTGGGCCAGGCCGGGGAGGGAGGGCTCTGCGGCCACAGAGAGCCTGAAGGAGGACGGCTCTGGACTCGCCCACAGCTCGGAACGTGCCTCGCCCTTGTCTTTCTGAGCGCTGAGCAGCTCTAGACTTGGCGACCTTGCTCGCTCCCTGTAACCCAGCTCCTAGCGTCACCCACACCGTATGCTGCTTCCTCTCCCCCTGCGGATCTTGGGACCGTGCAGCACCCGCGCCTCCTTGTGTTGGCAGGAGCTTGGGAGGAGCAGTGAGGAAGTAGGAGGGAAGGGGGCGGGTGGGGGGACCCCAAACCCCAGACCCCGCACCTTTGCCTCAGGGCGCCTCTCTCCCCCTCTGCCACGGGGATTAGGGCGCCACCTGCAGGTGAGGAGGCCCAATGCAGCGCCGGCCCAGGCCTCCTTCCGAAGCCCTGGCTTCGGCTCCCTGGATGGCACCTCCTTCAACGCAGCACCTAAGCCAAGCTGCTATCCCTCGGCATCCCAGAATCACTGATCCCATGCTCTGAATATGCAGGACTGCCAAGCTCAGCCACCCCACCCCCACCTTACAGCAGAACTTGGTCATCCATTGAGCAACTGCCCAACCCTCTCCTCTGGCCTCCCTGCGTCCACTCTTGCCTTCCACGGGCTCTGCACACCGCAGCCAGGATTACCTGGGTCCTGCCACTCCCTTCCCTCTCCATCCCTCACCCCTTCCATCCCCCTCCCCCATGCAACCCCCCTAGAGCCTCTGAGACCCTCCTCACCGCCTTCTGGACCTGGCTCTGGTCCACCTCTGTGGCCTCACCCGGTGCCTCTCCCGTCTCTCACTTCTTACAACTTGGACTCTCCTTCACTCCTGGAATCACCCTGCTCCTCCTGCCTCCTGGCCCCATGGACTGTCCTTAGGCTGTGAGTCTTCTTACCCCGATGCCTCCTTTCCCTTTATCTGGCTAGTTCCTGTCACTCTTCCAGGTTTTTCTCCAGGTTGGCCTCCTCTCTGGACCAGTGGCACCCATGATTTTCTATTCCATTTCTGTCTCAGCCCCATGGACCAAGGCAGAGGCTGTGTCCGTCTCATCGGCAGCCTCGAACACAGTGCCTGGCGCCCAGCAAGCGCCCTGGAACTACTTGTCGAGTAAATGATCAGATGAGTAAATGAGTACCTGTAGACGCAGCTCCGGGTTCTGGGAGAATTCCGGACTGGAACGCGCCAGTTGGGCCCCAGAGTGGCATAGAGACGTCCCCTGCTTCAGAGGAAAAGAGCCGAGTTTTAGCAACAGCCTGGGAAGACGAGCCCCTCGTGGAAGAGGCGAGGGCATCTCAGACCGTGTGGTCATGAGCTCCGGGAACCTCAGCCCCAACTCCTCCCCTGGCCTCCTCGTTCACACTGCAACACATCCAGGGTACACCTGGAGCACATCCCTGGAGCCTCCATCAGCGTGGGTCCCCAAGCCTCCAGGTAAGTGCTTCCTTAGCCTTAAGTGTTCAGCTTTCTTCCAGTGACAAGGGGATGACTAAAATCGGGGCACACCCCTCATCCCAGTGTGAGGTGAAGAGAAAACACTGTGAGTGAGTGTGAAAGTCGCTCAGTCGTGCCTGTGAAGTCCCAATATTCCATGGTCAATCCAATTAAAAATGTACACTCATGGACACAGAACTGCGGGCTGCCCTGCATCTTGGCCCAAGGCAGAGGGGGCGGGGCACGTGTAGCATCAGTATCCACCAGGGGCTACTGAATTCCTCCATTTGCTGCGTCTTTTCCATCAGACAGGCTCCTTGCTGGCCCCAGACGGTCCCCAGCAAACCTGCTCTGTGATCCGTTTCAGGGTCTAAGATTTGGTGCTCCAGAACCCTCCATGGGCTCCTATCTGGCCTCTTTCTCACCTGTGGTTCCCCTGCAGTGAGCCTTTCCAGGGGAAGGTGTAGCGTTCAGAGCAGGTAGGGAGCTGAACCTATTTGGGGGTCAGGCTTCCATCTCTCTCTCTTTGCCCTTTCCTCTCTTAGCAGAATGGCTTCCTGTGTCTACTTGGTTCTCAGTCTTCTCCCGACCTCTGCAGTATGGTCTGCTGCCGCTGCTGTTTAGTTGCTAAGTTGTGCCTGACTCTGTGACCCTGTGGACTGCAGCCCTCCCGGGTCCTCTGTCTGTGGGATTTTCCAGGCAAGAATATTGGAGTGGTTGCCATTCCCTTCTCCAGGGGATCTTCCCAGCCCAGAGATTGATCCCCCATTTCCTGCTTGGCCGGTAGGTTCTTTACCACTGAGCCACCAGGGAAGCCCACAGCATCACAGTCTGTCCCTAGGCTATATCCTTCCATTGGCCAAACAATGATGCAACTCGACTTATAAAGCCAGACAAGGTCCACACTCTCTTTTCAACTATTCCCTCTGTTGTCCACTGCCAGTCCCAGGTTCCTGCATGTTGCCCCGTGGCACTGGACACCTGGTGGTGTGGGGATGTCCTCATTCATCACAGCAGGTGCATCACACCATCTCTGAGCTCAGGTTCCTCTGAGGAGTGGCTGCGTTGCTCCCTGCCCCTCCATCCTCTGCTCCAGAAGGAACAGTTCTTGACAATCTTGGGTTTGTTGTCCAGAGGCCCAAGTTCAAGGTTGGTGGGAGCCTTTTGGTCATCCAGGTCGACTGCCCTGGGACCCTGTCCTTCTCATCCATCAGCCACTCCTCTGTAGGTGACAAAGAGCTGCAGCGTGTGCTCGGTCCCCCAAGTCCTCAAGCGTAACGAGTCTCAACCCTTTCCCCAGCCAACCCTTGTGATATGATGGTTGCAGGCCCACCCCGCCCCCACCATGCGCTCAGAGGCCCTGGCACCTTCAACCCCCAGCCCACAGGCCAGAGTGCCTCCTCTCTTTCTTCACAACTGGGTGTGACACAGCCCTGTGCTTGAGCAGGCTGCACAGGGGCTTAGAGGCTGCCTCCGGGCTTGCCTCTTTCCCAGCCATGGCCGGGATCCCTTATGAGGCAGGGCAAGGTCTGACAGTGAACTTTTCTGCAGCGACACTCCTGGGCCCAGAGGATGTCTCCTGGTTTGATATGCATTCCTGCTCTGAGCTCTAGTCTCTGGAGTTGAGGATGGAGCCTCCCTTTGCAGAGCTGGATCCTCTGGCCCCTTCTTCTCCACATTTCTTCTCATGAATCTTTGCTCCTGGCATCCCAGGAAAGTGTATGACAACAGTGGACTGTTCCAAGACAGGGCCATGTGGTGGTGGGCGCTGCCACCTTCTCTCCCCTTTTGTGAGACAATCCGTGGCTGGCAGGACTGACCATTGATAGAGAGCTTTAAGACTTCTGTCCTCCCATGGATGGAGGAGCCCAAGGCTACAGTCCATGGAGTCACAAAGAGTTGGACATGACTAAGCGATTTCACTTTTCTTTCCACTTTAAGACCTGCATCTTCCAACCAGTCTAGCCTTCTAAGCAGTCTTTTCTCCTTTTCTTCCTGAAGGAGTGAGGTGACCCAGAGTACAGTGGACTGGCAGGATGTGCAGGGATGCCAGGGGTCACTGGGGTGGCTCATGGGAGAGTCACTAGTGAGTGACCGCTCCTGTGCATCAGGCCATTGATTACCTCATGGGAGCTTTGTTTTGGCATCGCTGAACGGGGACCTGAGGCTGTTATGTGAAGACACTGAACCGAGGCACATTCAAAGCCAGGGTTTGAACTCAGGTGTGACCAACTCTCCAGGCTCCTTCCACACTGTTTAGGGTGGGAGCCAGGCTGAGTTGTCACATTTGAAGGAGTGTGCCAGGAGGACTGGGCCTGTGTTTGGAGCCAGCAGCCTGTGGGTGGCTCCCTGGCCTTCTTACAGGTTTCTGCCACAGCACACAGTCAACGGGCTCGGTCAGTGTCTGTAAGGCGGGATGAGCACAGATTCTTAGACCCCGGGTCTCCTGGGGTGGGGCCACCTCCCAGGTCCATTGGACCCCCCGACAGAGTCTTCCCCTGGTGGTCTGGGCTGCCTGGCCCTTGAGAGCAGCTGCCACTGATCGCCTGCTTACCATGAGATGGCTGAGAGCTCTCATATGCTGCTCCTCCCAGTTCCGTGGGGGGAGGGGGCACCGTTCTCACCCTGTCTTAGATGAGGAAACTGGGGCTCCAGGAGGGGAAGCCACCTACTGGCCTGTCATTAGGGATGGGGACACATGTGCTTACAAAGGGAGGATGTCTTTCCCACAGGAAGCCGAGTGCCCCTGTCAGTCGAGCTGCTCCAAGTCGGGGGCTGGGGAGGTGGGGGTCAGAGCCCACTCTGCCTGGAGCCTGGGGAATGACCCTGGCCTTGAAGGGCAGGGGAATGATGACTTTTTGCCAAGGCCAGCTTTTAGGAGACTAGAGGCAGGGTGGTGGCTGACCCTTCCGCCCAAGGCAAGCCTCGCCAGGCTGGAGGAGGGCTGTGGCAGGTGGGTTGGCTCTGGCTAGGCCTAGTACAGAAGAGCCAGGATCTTCAGCCACTGGAACCAGACCATCTGATCACATCCCTGCTCTGAGAATGTTATTTGAATGTTCAGGACCAAAAATGCAAAATGAGTGGGCAGTGGTATTTGGTGAACTCCAGAAATCATGGGACTTCTCCAACTGACACGGGGAGCTCCCAACTCTAGAATCACAGACACCTTTTCCAGCAGCACGCTGGGAACAAGTGGCTGAACAGAATGCATCCTAGGAAGGCCATTCTACGGGCCCCTCTTGGGGACAGATCTTGGTGGGGTGGAGGCCTGCAGTTGACCACCTTCCTCATGAGAAGTTTGGTCGGGGGAAGATGTGGGCTCACAACCAAGCAGAACCTCAGTCCCAAAGGGTGTTCAAGAAGATGATGATGAAGAGGAGGAGGATAAAGATGATGGGATGATGATGATGGGATGGTGAGTACCAGGTGCTAAGCAGTCCTGGGTCGTTATCCTGTTTTATCACAGCACTGTTCTTATCTCTGCCCTATAGATAAGGATTCTGAGGCTTAGAGAGGTGGAGTAACTTGCCCAAGATCACAACACTGGGAAGAGAAAGATGGGAGGTGCCAATGAGGTGGAAGCAGCCAGGGGCCTGCCTGGACCAAGAGTATCCTGAGAATTCAGAGTGGCTGAGACAGGTCTGAAAGGCAGCTTTCCCTCAACACACATTAGGTGGTAGGTATCTCAGGGGTTAAATTTCATAAAGCTCTGAGTCCCTGTTGCTGGTCCAGGAATGGGGAGCAGGGAGGAGCCTTGGATAATAATCACACTGAGGCCTCAGTAATCTTGTCTTAGCAGAAGTAGCACACCACCTCTCCAATTCTATCTTACATGCACAGAGACCCTGGTCAAGTGTTCCTGTGGAAGGGTCCAGATGATGCTGTTCATCAGCAGTGTCTACCTGCACCAGCAAACCCTTGCCCACTGGGCCAGAGCTTGGCCCTGGCCACTTCCTAATGACTCATCCTCATCTGCAGGCAGGAAGCTGCCTTCCTGAGTCTGCTCAGCCATGCTAAGGACCACACATGTCCCCCAGCTGTCAGCCCCCTGGAGGCTCTCTGCTCTGCAGGCTTTCTGCAACTCTCACCAAGCAGAGATGCTGAGCCCTGACACACAGGCACCATGAGATACCTCGTGCTCCCTTGATGATGATCACAGTGTCCTGCGGCCCCTGGGATTTTCTTTCCATGAGGAGGCACTAACCGAGCTTGGGCAAACCAGCTAAAGCCCGCAACTGCCTCCCTGCCCTTCCCTGCATGCCTCCTCCATCAGCTGCTGAGCCCCAGAGACCCATCACCAGTACACGGGCCACGCAGCCATGGCCACCCCCGCCCTTCATGAGCCCATGCCTGCCTGAGGAGGGGGCACCAGCCTGGGAGACCAAGAACGCCCATCAGCAGCTCCCAGATGGGCAGGGGAGGCCCGGGTGGGCTGGCATCCCCAGCGCTCTTCAGTCCCCTCCCCATGCTTGGCCTAGCCCTGACCCCGGTGTCGGGGGCTCACACGGTCACCCACTTGTTGCCCAGGCTGAGTCCTCTGGGCCCTAGGACATCCCTTCCAGCAGCTTTTATTAAAGGACTTTTGCTGCCTAGGAGTCACATTCTTCTCTGGGCAGTGTCCCTGATCCACTGAGTGGGTCCCTAGGAGCTGTATTTGTACTGGATGCTTAAGTAAGGAGACAGAACAACCCCTGATCCAAGCCAGGTCAATCAGGTTTTATCTCTGGCAATGAGGAATCAGATAGGAGAGGCTGACAGTCAGGCTCTGCAGCTCGGTGAAGCTCTAACATGTAAACTTGGATGCTAAGAGGCATCCCCAATGCGAGCTGAGAGGTCTAGAAATCTGGGCTGCAGACACAGTGGAGAGCACAGTAGATATGCACAGAGAAGAGTAACATGAGATGGAAGAAGGGGCCTGCCCACCTTGCAGGTCCTGACCCTGAGGGGCTGTAGGTGCTGGACACAGAGGTCATGGGCAGAGATTTCTCAGCTACCTGGGAAGCCGTGGCAGCTAGCTGGCAGGGCCCAAGGACAGGGTCAATCAAAAGGTCAAGGACTCTGCCACTCTTCTCTCCGAGAGGAGCCTGAGCTCCTGGGTAGAGACTCACTTGCCAGACTTCAGTGCCTGACACTGAGAGCAAGGCAAGCGATGGCGCCTTCGGGGGGAACCAAAATCAGAAGCTTGGCCCATCACCCAGCTGGGCTGCCACCCAAGGCAGAGCAGCAGGATGGAGGCACAGAGCGGGATGGGCCTGGGAAACCAGACTGAGGGATGGGCAAGTGAGGGACACGAGCCCGGGGTGGGGGTGGGGTTCCTGGGCCTCAGCCACAGGGGGATGGGGTGGGGTGGGGGTGGGGCAGTGAGGCCCTGGGTGAGAGTCATCCTGAAAACATCACCCTTATGCTTGCACTTCAGCTGAAGTGAACCCCTCACCTCCAGGATCACCCCCCAGAACTTTGCCTCCCTCTCCCAGCACATGGTAGTGTTTGGGGCCCAAGAGGCACCCCTGAACCCTGGCCCATCCCAGGGCATCTGCCAGAGTCCCCTAACCTTCTCCAGGAGGGAGAGGACTGTTTTCAAAGGCTCTGCCTTGGGAGTGGCAGGCCTCGGGCTCTGCTGCCATGATTCCATTTTCCTGGGGCCTCCCAGAGGATGCCGGGAGATTTCAGAGGCTAAAGAGAGTACAGGGCAGAATCTGCATTATCGAATCTCCTCTACACCCCAGAGCACCTGTGGGCCCAAGTGTCAACAGCCCCCTCTTACAAGTGCCTGCCCCACAGGTCGGTCACCCTGGAGGCCGGCAGGCATGTGGACACCTGCCTTCACTGCAGTCCATCCATCCCAGGATGACTGAACTGCCACGTGGGGGACTCTCTCTTCACCCTACCCAGTCTTAGACTCCAGGATCGCTTGCTTGCTGGCAAGAGGTTCCTACCGAGTTAAGTTCATACACATCTCAAAGTAAGTTCCCTGACCAGAGCAACTGCACCTACATACCCAGATCTTCCTGTGAGCATCCTCCCTGTAGAGTTGGAGGAATCCAAGGCTCAGAGAGGTTGAGAGACATGCCCAAGGTCACCAAGAGCGCAAGCAGCCCTGACCTCAGCAGCCTCCCTCCCCAACACGGCTGACAACATCCAGAAGCCATGACCATGACCGCTCCCTGCAGAGGCACACCCAGAACTCCAGAGACCAGGTTGATCGCGGACCCTACCGCTCCTGCAGAGATTCAGGGATGCTCAGCATCGCTGGGCCACCTCTCCTCCCAGGACATGGCTCAGGCCTTGCAACCTCCTCAGGTCCCTCGAACCCCGCCTTCGAGGGCCCACTGTAGTTCTTTTCACTCGGTGTCTTTGGACTTCTACTGCACCGTCATCTCTACAGAAGTCACCCCTGAACCCGCCGTCTGACTCGATTCCCCTACTAGACTTTGCTATCATGTGCCCTCTTCCCGACCCTCTGTGCAGATAGTCGACCAAATCTATCTCCCACCCTGGCCGTGAGCTGTGACCATCCCCCTGCTGCAGCCTCCCCCTCCCCCAGAAGGCGGGGTTTGGGAGGGCGGGGCGGGGCAAGGCAGGGGTCAGGGGGCGGGGCACTTTCCCCTCCTGCTCCCTTTCCCTCTCCCACCAGAGGGGGCTTCCTCCAAGGGTCCCTCTGCCTCCCAGGCTTTCCACCACCCGTATTTTGGCCAGTTCGTCCCATGAGAAGGCTCTTCCTCACAGGCTAGAGGAGACAGGAGGCTGAGTATTTCGTAATGAACTTTGTGACCTGCTTTCCTATTTTACCCCTTACAAGGTGACCCATAAGCCTTTCTGATTATGTCCTGTTTTTAAAAAGTTAAATGTTATTTTTTCCTGGGTGAAAAAGAAACATTTACCACTTGTAGAAAATTTGGAGACTACAGGAAAAGAAAAGAAAGAAACTCAATAACTCTACAAGCAGAGATAGCCAAGATGAATGACCCCATGCACTTCACACACACACACACACACACTCAATAACTCTACAAGCAGAGATGGCCAAGATGAATGACCCCATGCACTTCACACACACACACACACTCACTCAATAACTCTACAAGCAGAGATAACCAAGATAAATGATCCCATGCACTTCACACACACACACACACTCACACGCACTCACTCAATAACTACAAGCAGAGATAACCAAGGTGAATGATCCCATGCACTTCACACACACACACACGCATGCACACACACTCACACACACACAATAACTCTACAAGCAGAGATAACCAAGATGAATGATCCCATGCACTTCACACACAAACATGCACATGCACACACTCACACGCACACACATACACATGGACACACACGTGCGTGCACACACATGCACATACATGCACAACACACATGTGTTCATTCCTGTCATCCACTCTGCTTTCTCTAAAAGCCTCACTTAAAATGTTTAACTCCTGGGCTGATGCTCTTGTTCTACTCAGGCACAAAGCAGCAGCTGTTACCCCTTCCCGACAGGCCTGCCTAACAATCCCACTCCCTTCCCCTTTGTGAGGAGGCTGAGGTTGGCTCGAGGCCAGCCTGGGGCAATGTCCACAGCCCCTATGTTTCAAATTCATCAAGGACTTGCAGCACTGAAAATGCCTTCCAGGGCCGCCGCCTCCCTCCTTGGGAAGGCAGAGGTGATGCGGGGCTCTCTCGCCTTTGTCCCACTCCCAGGACGCCCGAGGTGAGAGGACAGCAGGTTGGGGACGTGAGGGGGGTCCCACGCTTGCCCCCTCCCCAGTGACTCTCTGGCCTCTGGTTCCCTGGAGGTCCCTGAGCCAGGACCACCACTCTGTCCTCATTCTGGGCCCTGACGATAGGGGAGGGTCTTTGGGGGTCTCTGAGAGCTAAGAAATGACCCACACCACCCAGGGTCTGGCCACTTGCAGGCTCCCATTTCTTCCAGTCTCTTCCCGGCACCCAAGCCTGTGACTCGCTGAGGCTGAGCTGGATGAGGGACAGGAGGTGAGCGGAGCCCGGAAGTGACCCTTGAACCCCAACTCCACAGGCCCAGCAGGAAGAGGACCCAGTGGCCACACCTGGCCCACTCCCACAGAGAGCAGCCCGGAGGGTCCCCAGGATATTGGGGGCTCCAATGCACCTGCTCTTTAAGACTGGCCACTTCAGTTCAAGCTCTGGACTGCAGAGGATCACCCAAAGGCACCTTGGAGCCCTGAGGCTGAAATATCCAGGAGTGTGACCCAACCCGGGGAGACAAACTCACAAGATGGGCCACATGACCGCCCCCTTAGCCAGACAACAAGAACCATCCTGCCTGTCTGTTCACATGGCCTCCAGGCTGACTGATGTGGCCTCAGACCAATGGAGGCGTATGTCCTGGTGGTGGTGGGGGTCACTGGCCTGGGCCTCCCTGCCACGCATCCTTGCATCTGCTTCCATGTGTCTCCCTGGCCAAGGCCAAGTTTGTCACTAGGGTTGGGGGACTGTTGGGCAAGTAAATTGAAGGTTGTACCCTGTAAGTTTCAGGGCTGTGGGGCAAGGTGTTTCCCCCCCAGCCCCTGCCTTGCCTCTGGGGACTGGAGTACTAGGACCTCTTCCCCTGCGGCCCAGCCCTCTCCTGTACCCTCATCTCTGGTTCCAAGGTCACCATCTTCTCACGCAGATATAAGGATGCAGGGAGAGCGCATTCTTACAGCGTCTGCGGGGAACAGCAGGTGGGGGTCAGGAGGGGAGGCTCTGTGGGTGCACCTGCTGGCCTCTGAGCCAAGGAAGAGGCCTGGCTCCTGGGGAAGAGGGGATCCACTCCCCTTCAATGAGCAGGAGCAAAGTGGAGTGGGGGAGGCCAGGGTGGAGAGGGGTCTGGTGGGTTGGGCTCCAGGTAGGCAGACCCCAGGGGAACTTGTGGTCACTGCACTGTGAGAGAAAGAGCAATGTTTTGCAAAGATTTCGAAGGTGAGGTGAAGCCTCTCCAGCTCTCCTGTGGGGTCTTCAAGAAAGTTTCGAATGCTCACATGCTTTTGAGGGAGTGGACTCTTTCTGGGGGACATGAGAAGAGGCCAGTGCAGGACAGCAGTGGAGGCTGGAGGCTGGGCCACAGGGGTGGGGGGCACCTGGCGTCGGGATCATCAGGGCCGCCTTGAGTCTCCAGAGCAGGTGGTCTCCTGCTCCCCTCAGGAAGGCGGGGCTGGACTGAGAGCGGGGTCCCAAGGAGATGAGAAACGGGGGTGGGGTGCTGTTCTGAGGGCCCCGGAGGCAGGCTGAGCATCTGCACAGGGGCTGCGGGGGTGACAGTGCTTGCCAGGGAGCGCTCCAAAATGACCCACTAGAGACACTCAGACGCAGAGTCAATCCACCGCTCTGAGCTGAATCTACCGCTAAATCCCAAGTGGAAGAGAAAGAAGCGAAACACCAAAGCGTGCGGAGTTCCCCTCTGAGTGGAACACAGCACTGTGTCCCTGAGGCGGGCATTCTCTCACCCCCTTCCTCCCTGGCAGCTCCCGTCTCAGTCGTGGGGGCTCAGCAGGAACCATGTCCGCCACCCTCAGAGACCAAACAGCTTTGAATGAATGAATGGAGGAATGGAGGTATGAATGAGTGAATGGAGGAGTGAATGAGTGAGCGAATGAATGAATGAATGGAGGAGTGAATGAGCGAATAAGGGAACAAGTGAATGGATGAGCAAATGAATGGAGGAATGAATGAATGAATGAATTGAAGAGTGAATGAATGAATTGAACAGTGAATGAATGAATGAATGGAGGAGTGAATGAGTGAATGAGTGAATGAGTGAGCGAATGAATGAATGAATGGAGGAGTGAATGAGTGAGCAAATGAATGAATGAATGGAGGAACGGAGGAATGAATGAGTGAATGAGTGAGTGAATGAGTGAGTGAATGGAGGAGTGAATGAGTGAATAAATGAATGAATGGAAGAGTGAATGAGTGAATGGATGAGTAAACGAATGAATGCATGAGTGAACGGGTGAACGACCGAAGGGATGAATGAGCCATGAGTGGTCCAGGTCTGGGTGCTATTCAGGATCACTGTCGCCTCGTTGGCCCGTGTGTGGTTGGGGAGACGCTGGGTTGCCCCAGGAATCCTCTGACTGGCGCTGAGAAGAGTCAAACTTCCGCCAGTCAGATCTGATGTCTGCCTGCTATTTGTCTGGCTCTTGCCCCCCTACTAAGGTGGGCAGAGAGAGGGCAGCAGGCCCACAGAGAGGGGGCCTATGCTCCCCAAATCAGAGCCCCGCAAATGTCCCTCCAGGAGGCCTGGGGCGGGACAGAAAGAGGAGCCCCGAGGGCTCAGGATGTCATCTCCCCCCACCCCGCCACCCACCTAGGGCATCACCAGGACAGGCAGGCCGACTGACGCGGGGCCAGTCCCTGCAGTGTCACAGAGGCTCTGGATGAGGCATGGTGATGGCCAGGTGGGTCCTGCAGCTGGGGGAGGTGGATGTGGGTCAGCTCTGCCCCGCAGGGCGGGTGAGGCAGGACCACGCCACCTGTCTGCGCCTTGCTGTCCACAGATATGAAATGGGGACATCTTACAGCTATCCCCCGTGTGGAGGGCTTAGGGACTGCACATGGGGAACACTCAGCAAAGCTCACGGCCCTCTGCCCTGTGCCCCCCAGCCAGGGAGCTGCCCCTCCTCTCTGACCATTTATGATTGTGGGGCTGAGCACCACGGGAGGGGCGTGGGTGTGGGTGTGGATAACTGTGAGGGTGTGCCTGTGTGTGCCTGTCTGTGTGTGCGGGCCCCTGTGTACACAGGCTAGAGGAGGGGCTACTTTCCAGGATGATGCAAGCCTACCTCTGTGTCACTGGATGCCCCCCGCTCCCCCAAGAACTTGAGTCCCCATGATGCCCTTCACCGTCGGCGGCACCGAGGTTGCGGGAGCTCCCTGTTCACAGGGTCCCTGTCTTCCCAGAGCCCACCTGGTGCCTGGCACAGAGAAAGTGCCAGCACGTGGAGGAGGGAGGCACGAGGAGGACTTCCTGGGGTGGACGGACTGGCTGCAGGGAACCTTGGGCAGAGTCCCCTTGGCTCACCAGCGCCCAGGATGGTGGGTGTCAGCCAGAGGCCACAAGGGTGCAATGCCCTCAGACCCCACCAGGCGGAGCCACATGTCCATCTCCAGACCCATTTCTCAGGCTTCTGCTTTCGAGAATCCACATCTCAGACCGAATCTGTGCTCAGAGGTCTCCTTGGCAGCTCGGCCTGAGGGACAGGCTCCTGGGACGACCCTGGACCCGAGGATGAGGGGGCCCTGCCAGAGCAGAGGGCGGGACCCCCACCCCACGCCCATCCTGTACGGGCGGCCTCCCTGCCCCTGGGCTGCGCTGACCTGTGGAGCCACGGGGAAGCCCCTGACAGGCTGGGTGAGGAGGGTGGGGCTGGTCTCCAGCTCCCTGGGCACCCCCCTGAGCGGCTCCCCCGGGAGGGAGGCCCAGCCCAGGCCACACTCACCTTTCCAGCCCTGAAGACATCTCTTCACTAAACTCTGAGCTCTCACTACTGCCTGGAAAAGGAACACAGATCAGTGAGCGGGGCGGCCTCGCAGGAGCGGGGCCACGAGAGCGGCCTGTTCTCCGCCGGGCCCAGGCCCCGAGCTGCACGGACGTGCCGGAGGGACACCGCCTGAGCCCGGGGGTGTCAGTGTGGCTCGGGCTCTGCTCTGCTGCTGCTCTATCTCACACTCAGCCCACCCTGTCCCACGGCTCCCAGGTGGGCCCTCCTCTCCCCTCCCTGCTGGCTCAGCGCTGCGATGCCGGCACACCAGTCCCCTGGGGTCAGGACCTTAGGACTCTGTCTTCCACAGGCTCCACCACTGCCCTCCAGGGGCCAGACGACCACTCCTCCCTCCAAAGGTCAGGGCTGGACTAAACACGGGCCACAGAGCAGCTGCCTAGCACTGGACAGAGGCCCCCACGGAGCGCCCTTTCAGAGCCCGGGGCAGTGTGCACACAGAGGGCTCAGCTTTCCCATGGCCTGCCCCCCCCAGGGCTGACTGGGACTCACCAAGGCCCAGCTTCGGCCACAAGGAAGCAGAGAGATTTTCCTTGGAGGTGCCTGGGTTCTGCCCTCTCTGCCTGGGCTGCCTTGCTGGCACCACGGCCAGGCAGTGGGAGTCGGGAGAAAGAGGGGGGGTCCCAGGCCCCTTGGCAGTTCCAGGACACAAGGACCAGTTCAGCTTCAAGCAGGGTACAGGCACACAGGCAGTGAGCTCCCAGGCTCCAGGTCCAAACAGAAAAACCTCTGAGCGTTCTGAGTGGAGGAGCCGAGAGCCGCAGCACCTGCGGATCTCCCGCCTGGATGCCGGACAGTACAGCATCTGACTTGGTTTTCTGTCTCAGGAATAGCAAGGCTTGGGCTCAGGCACAGCTCAGAAAGTTTCCTGGATGTAAAAGAGCTGTTCTGCTGCCCAGCCCAAAGCTCTCGGGCCGGCAATTCCCAGGGAGGTTCAGAACCCCATCCCAAGGGATTCTCCAGGGAAGAGGGTTCTGGCCCAGACAGTGTGGGAACCTTTGGGCTCAGCTGCCTCCTGGGAGACCCACGATGCCCATCAGCATGGTCCAGTCTCTGGGATGAGACCTGCCGCCCTGGTTTAATCCAGGCTTTCCCCAACTCACAGACCCTGAACTCTTCTCCCCAGGCGCACCTAGGAACCCTGGGCTACACTGTCCCGAGCTGGCGGAAACCGCTGACCAGGTCCAAGGAGAAGGATCTCCTCCTTGGACGGACAGCAGACACGGGCCTTGCTTGTCACACACTTTCTAGGAAGTGGGAGCCAGGTGCCCCCTCGCGGCGACACTGCCTCAGAGACTGCCCCGTTTCACAGGATGTGAGATTCCCGCACGATTTTCCTGCCCGTATCTCCTCTTCCTTCCCATGCGCTGGGGCCCTCCGCCCTACTGGCCTCTGTCTAACCTGCTGCCAGCCCCGGGAGGGCTCCCTGTTAAGACAGACACACAGACACACAGACTACAGAAGCACGGCACACTGGAAGGACAGCCGGTGGAGAGTACACCTGTCTGACGGCGGCCTGGACTCCACAGGTGGTGGACCTGTGACCAGAGCTCACTGCCACCCGTAGGTCCGACACCGCCCCCCCCCCGGCCCCAGCAGCCCAGCCTCTGTCTTTCTATTGATATAAGCACCATTTCTGGATGGAGTTCAGACATACATTTGCATCCCAGAAGGTCAGTTTTTCATCCTCCCTTACTTTGGCTTCTCGGTATGAAGACAAGCGCATGGGGAGCACCCCGGGGCCGCCTTGCTGCCGTCCCCAGGCAGCGTCTCCTCCTTTGCCCTGCGGGCCAGGGATTGTGGCTCCCCAGGGACAGAGCCCCACGGGGGCAGCAGCCACCAGGCTTTGGCAGTCGCCTGCCAAGGACGGTGGGTCTCAGGTACGTGTCCGTCCCCCGTTTCTTGCCCCTCTCAGGGCCACTGGCAGGATGCGGACCCAAGGCCCTTTGTGAAGCCTTGGAGACCGGGAAGCAAAGGCCTCTTTGGCTCTGGCGACGCCTGCGGGGAGCCCTCGCTGTGGGGGGGTGCGGGGCCCCAGGCACTGCAGTGACGGAGACAAACACAGACACGCCGGGCCGTGGCCCACCCGCTGTCGTGCGCAGGCCAGGGACGCTTACCGAGGGAGAGTCCGTTGGTGACGGCGGAGGAGGAGGCGAGGGCGAGGCCCCTGCGGGGGCTGCGGGGCTCTAGGACACTGTCGTCCAGCAGGTGCCTCGCTTTCTCCGACGGGAATGTCGCGCTTTTACTCTCAACTACACTCAACTGACACATCATACTGGAAAACGGAAAGGAAGAAAGAAGGCAAAGCTCCTTATCTACAGAGCAACAGGGGTTCCACCTGCCCCGGGGCCTGAGCAGAACGGCGCCGCTGCGGGACAAAGACCTTCACCCAGAACCGCGGTCCTATCTCCCCATGCGTGACCTTGGGCAAGTCACATCGTTCTTCTGAGCCTCAGTTTCTCTGGCAAATGGAGACTCACGCTACTCGCCCTGCCTGACTCCCAGGATGACTGTGAGGCTCAGGCGAGCGGATGGTGCTTTTGAGTGATGGGGCCGAACAAGCCAAAAGATGGCTGACCCCGTGGTCAGCACGTCTGCTTCTGGAGTCGTACACCTGGTCCAAGTCCTTGCTCCAGCCTTACCTACCACCGCCAGGTGCTCCCCCTGTCGGACCTCCGGGCCTCATTCTTACAACACGGATCACGCAGCTACTCCGTAGGCCTGAAGGGGCCCAGTGAGAGGATGCTGGATGGGCACGTGCCAGTGTATCCAGCACCGAGCAAGCCCCGAACTCAGAGAAGCAAGCCTTTTCTCCTCCAGGGCTAGCCCAGGCTGGCTGAGGCTTGTGTCTTAACGGTAGGAGGACGAAAGGAAGGAAGGAACAGAGAGAAGGAGAGAGGGAGGGAGAGAGGGCAGAAGGGACCCAACCGCTCAGGGATCTGTGCCCAACCCCCTGGGGACAGGTGCACCGCTGCCCAGCCATGCTAAGGACCACACATGTCCCCCAGCTGGTCAGCCCCATGGAGCCGGGGGAACCTGCAGCAGGCTCTGGGCTCTGCAGGCTTTCTGCAACTTTTAGCGAGTGGAGATGCTGAGCCATGACACACAGGTGCCATGAGATATTACATGCTCCCTGGAGGACTGTCATGGTGTTTCCTGGACGCTGGGATTTTCTTTCTACGAGGAGGCACTATCCAAGTTTGGGCAAACCAGCTAGAAACCCACCACTGCCTCCCCGCCCTTCCCTGCACACCTCCTCCATCAGCTGCTGAGCCCCGGAGACCCGTCACCAGTACATGGGCCATGCAGCCACGGCCACCCCTGCCCTTCCTGAGCCCATGCTAGCCTGGGGAGGGGGCACCAGCCCGGGAGACCAAGAGCGCCCATCAGCAGCTCCCAGACGGGCAGGGGAGGCCCGGGTGGGCTGGCATCCCCAGTAGCTCTTCAGCCCCTGCCCCATGCTCAGTCCCACCCCGACCCCGATGTCAGGGGCTCATGCGGTCACCCACTTGTTGCCCAGGCTGTGGCTCTTCCTGTGTCTCGGGACCGGGGGTGTGGGGAGGCTGCCGGCCACAGAGGCGTCCGGACAGGTGGGCCGCCGGCTGAACCTTGCGGAACTGGAGCCACTGGACGGGCCTGTGAACAGAGCACAGAGAGTGAGGTGAGGGGCTGGGGAGGCTCAGGGGAGGTGGGCTGGTTTCGCGGGGAGACCCCTGGCTCGGCTGACAGGAGCGGGCAAGGCTCCTCAAGCCCTGTAGCTGTCTACTCCCGAGACCCTGACCCCTCACCCCCAGCTGCCAGGCACATTGTGATACACATAAGCCTGACAACAGGCCATCAGGATGGCCAGCATCCTGCTGTGCACAGCGTCCCCGGCCCGACAGCCCCTCTGCTCACGTGGAGGAGAGTGCCACGGATGGACAGGGCAGGGGTGGAGGCGGGGGTCGGCAGTCTGGCCTGTTTCCCCTGGGGCGGTACTTCTCCACAGCCACCCCGCTGGGGGACAGAGTTGAGCCTCAATAGTGTGACTTCTGAGTCCAGGTCCAGGGCCCATACCCCTGTGCCCTTCCAAGGCCAGACTCTCTTCTGAAGCACATGTCCAGCCAAAAGGGATGTGTGCAGGGTTCACTGGGGGCAGTGGATTAACTGGGCGAGAGAGCACAGCCACGCAGGCAGGGTGTCAGACATCCAGGCCCGTCCGTTATTGCCTGGGTGACCTTGGATGAGGTGCTTCCTCTCTGAGTCTCAGTTTCCTCATCTGAAAGTTGGGAACAACGCACTCGCCCTGCAGGTGGCTGGGAGAGGTCTTGGGGTAACATCTGCAGAGTTTCAGGTGGTGCTCACTCTGGTTTTATCATGATTATGTTACCCTGTCCTCCTCAGCCCCAGTCATGGGGCCAATGCAAGGTCATGAAAGCCAGGGGGCTGGGGTCACAAACCCCACCGAGCCACATTCACAGCTATTTTCTGTGGGGCGCGGTCTGGACCACTGTTGTCTCTTTAGTTCCTGCGGTTGTGATTTGGGAAGGGAGGTCTTCAGGTGTTACCAAGCTGGGTTCTTAGACTCGAACCAACAGAAACGGATAAGAGGTTAGACGAGGAATGCAGGCAAGGCTTTAATCAGACTCACAAGGGAGCGAAAACAAATAACAGGTTCCCTTGCTTGCTCCCCATGGGGAGGTGATCTGGTTCCTTAAATGGGGCAACGGCAGGTGCAGATCAGTGGGTCAGGCCAGAGGGGCAGCCTAGGTGGTCTGCCCGCCCCCTGGTGGTGCTGCATGGAGGGATCACGCGCAGTACCCTGCTCCAGGCACCTCAGAAGTGGCCGCTGGATTTTGGCCCTTTTGTATCTTATTGTTTGAAATTTGCCCCAGCTGCATATGTCTGCAGTTATTTTTAGTTCCTCATAGTTTCTTTGTATCTGCTGCTCAGGAGATGTTTGTCCAGGTGCAAACACTGCAGTAAAGAGCCCCAGGTCCCAACCTATGTCAAAGGGAGGTGACCCCAGATGATAGCTGGGTTTCCGCAAAGGGGCTCGGTTACTTTCTGTAGAGCACACTGAATGCGGGGCGAGCCAGGGGGCTATTGCCTGGCCGTGGTGGGGAACACCCTGGAGGGCCTGTGAGGCCAGAGGTCCACCCAGGGCCCCAGACCCTCCACACAAGATGCTGCAGATCCACTAGTGCCCTAAGGGCCCCGGGTCCCCCAGCATGCTGGGCTCATTCTTGGTTTGGCATCCAAACCGACGACCCTTGTCCCCAGCCTGTCCACTATGGGAAGTAGAGGGTTCCCGAGGCAAGGAACTCACGAAATCTCGGGCTCTGAACTCCCACTCTCAGAGATCGTCCCACCCCCCTGTGCCTCCTCCACACCCCACTCCCAGCACCCCACATCCTCTCCGTCCCTCCCGAGGCCCCACCGCCAAGCTCTGCACTAGGTCTCCGCTGCTCCCTTCAACAACCATTTCCAGGTGTCAAGCCCTCCTTTAGCCCCTGCACAACTATCAGACCTTCTCCAAAACGCTGCCACTCTCCTGCCACGAAAACACTGTTCCTGTTGGGTTTGGTTGCACCTCCGGTGACACCAGGCTTCCTGCCAGGCCCCCGTGGAACAGGGACCTCTGCCCCAACCTCCTGTTCCCTCTGACAGTCCACTGCACCGCTTCCCCTTCTCCTGCTTGGTCCATTCCCCAGTTTATGCATACACTCTTAGTTTCTCACCTTCTGCAAAAGAAGGTTCCCTGGCCCGGCTCTCCTCCCAGGCGCCACACTTCCTCAAAAACCAGCCTGCCCCCCACTCTGCTTCCGCCCCCTCACTCACTCCTCAAGTCACTAAATCTGGTTTCTATTTCCTAATGACATTTCCATTGACCTCCTTTAGGCCAAATCGTCAAGCATTCATTGGCTTCCTCGCCAGTGCCCTTGGCGGCTGATACAGGTGATCACTCCTCATAAGCCTCTGCTTCCTGGGTGCCTGTGATGTCACTCGCTCCTGCTTCTCCTTGAGCCTCTTCGATTGCTGTCACTAAGCCTCCTCCATGGGTTCCTTATCCCCCAGTGGCTCGTATTGTCTACACAAGCCTCCCTCTTTGGCTCCTGGTTCTGATTTAACTCAGCAGGTTGGCTGATGACTCTTAAAGCTTTACTGCCATCCTTTTTTGTTGTTGTTGTTTGTATTAAAGGGCAAGGGAACTTATGGATATGCACAACAGTTACTTATTTTTTAAATATTTATTTAGTTACTTGGCTGCACTGGGTCTTCATTGTGGCCTGTAGGATCTTTAGTTGCAGGCATGTGGACGTTAGTTCCCTGACCAGGGGTCAAACCCTGAATGGTGAGCCCAAGGAGTCTTAGCCACTGGACCATCAGGGAAGTCTCCAGCCAACCCCCCCCCACCTTTTTTTTGAGCCTGAGACCTGCATTTCCTTCTGTTGGCTTGATCCCTTCATCTGAACTTTTCTCAGTTCAGTTCAGTCGCTCAGTTATGTCTGACTCTTTGCAACCCCACGAATCACAGCACGCCAGGCCTCCCTGTCCATCACCAACTCCTGGAGTTTACTCAAACTCATGTCCATCGAGTGGGTGATGCCATCCAGCCATCTCATCCTCGGTCGTCCCCTTCTCCTCCTGCCCCCAATCCCTCCCAGCATCAGGGTCTTTTCCAATGAGTCAACTCTTCGCATGAGGTGGCCAAAGTATTGGAGTTTCAGCTTTAGCATCATTCCTTCCAAAGAACACCCAGGACTGATCTCCTTTAGAATGGACTGGTTGGATCTCCTTGCAGTCCAAGGGACTCTCAAGAATCTTCTCCAAGATATCTTAAGTTCAACCAAGGTTGAACTTGAACCTTCTTCCTGTATTTCCAGCCTTGGCTGGAAGCCCTGCTGGCCACTCAGTCACCTGGCCTGGAAGGAGCAGTCGTCTTGGCTTCCCCAAGACTGTGACTTGCCTCTTCTCTTCTTACTCAGTTCAGTTCAGTCACTCAGTTGTGTCTGACTCTTTGCAATCCCTTGGACTGGGCCATGCCAGGCTTCCCTGTCCATCACCAACTCCTGGCGCTTACTCCAACTCACGTCCATCGCTTTGGTGATGCCATCCAACCATCTTATCTTCTGTCACCCCCTTCTCCTCCCGACTTCAATCTTTCCCAGCATCAGGGTCTTTTCAAATGAGTTGGTTCTTCGCATCAGGTGGCCAAAGTATTGGAATTTCAGCTTCAGCATCAGTCCTTCCAATGAATATTCAGGACTGATCTCCTTTAGGACGGACTGGTTGGATCTCCTTGCAGTCCAAGGGACTCTCAAGAGTCTTCTCCAACACCACAGTTCAAAAGCATCAGTTCTTCGGTGCTCAGCTTTCTTTATAGTTCAACTCTCACAGCCATACATGACTACTGGAAAAACCATAGCTTTGACTAGAGGGACCTTTGTTGGTAATGTCTCTGCTCTTTGATATGCTGTCTAGGTTAGTCATAACTTTTCTTCCAAGGAGCAAGCATCTTTTAATTTCATGGCTGCAGTTACCATCTGCAGTGATTTTGGAGACCCCCAAAATAAAGTCTCTCACTGTTTTACCATCTCTTCTTACTCACCACACACAATCGCCAAGACCCCTAGGTTTTGTACACCCCCTCCCTGTCCATCTCTCTTGTCACTGACTGGTCTGAGTTACCACACTTTCTCTTCTTCCTGCAGCCAGTCTGCTGCTACTGCTGCTGCTGCTGCTAAGTTGCTTCAGTCGTGTCTGACTCTGTGCGACCCCAGAGACGGCAGCCCACCAGGCTCCCCCGTCCCTGGGATTCTCCAGGCAAGAACACTGGAGTGGGTTGCCATTTCCTTCTCCAATGCATGAAAGTGAAAAGTGAAAGAGAAGTCGCTCAGTCGTGTCCAACTGTTTGAGACCCCATGGACTGCAGCCTACCAGGCTCCTTCATCCATGGGATTCTCCAGGCAAGAGTACTGGAGTGGGCTGCCACTGCAGCTAGTCTAAACTTCTCAGATCCAACCATCATACAGATTCATGAAAGTATGATGAGTGAAAAGCCTGAAACTGTCAGGGGCATGGTGCTCAAATCCTATTATACTTGGTCATTTCGGCTGATCTTAAAATTCTGAAGAAGAAGAAAGGGACAAAGTAGTCACAACAAATTTTGAGAAGAACAGCGCAGGACTTGTCCTACCAGTTATCAGACCAAAATGCAAGACAAAAGTAACTCAAACAGTCTAGTGTCAGTGCATGGACAGAGAAACCGTTCAGTGAATCACAAGTGAGAGTCTAGACTTCTTCATGGTGGTGGTGGCATTACAAGTTAAAGGGAAGACAGGGTCTTTTCAGTACATGGGTCTAGAGCCATTAGGTTTCATGTGGAGAAAAATGAAATTATTGAGTCCTCCTACTTTACACTATGCAAGTGGATTAATGATATATATATGAAAAGCAGAAATGCAAAACTACTGGAAAGAAAAAGAAGACAATCCTTATGACCTTGGGGAAAGGAAAGAAACAAAAGGCATAAAACTTCAAGGAAAAAAAATGAGGGGAGAGAGGCTCAAGAGGAAGGGGATATATGTATAATTATGGCTGATTTGTGCTGCTGTTCTTTGGCAGCAACACAACATTGTAAAGCAATTTTCCTCCAATTAAAAAATAAATTTAAAAAAATGAAAAAATTTGATTAAACATTTCTGTACCAAATCAAGCCAATAAACAAAAGACAGGAAAAGCAACATTAGATGGCAAGGTGTAGTCTGAGAGAAGGAATATGTCATCCACATCACCATCAAAGGGTTACAGTTCCGATTTATAGAGAACTTCAAATAACAGTAAGAAAGAGACAAACTACGCCCCCAAAAAACGGGCAAAGAAAACAAATGGGAAATTCACAAGAGAGGAAATTACCTCAGTGACCAATAACTATATGGAAAGATGCCTTAACCTCACTAGTAATAATGGGAATACAAATTACAGTAAAACTGAGATACATTTTCAACTCACTAGATTGTTAAAAAAAAAAAAAAAGATTAGCCTGACAATATCAAATGTGAATGCTAGTTAAGGGCTCATCTGCGTGTCAAATACTTGAAAAGCAATTAGCAGTGCTGAGTAAAGGTGCCTTCATGGCATCACCACGACCCCAGGATTCCAATTCTGGGTGTCTGCCTTCAGGAAACGTGCATCTGTGCACAAGGGGGACACATTTCCTTTCCAAGGACGTTCCAAGTGGAAACAACCTGCATGCCTCTCGGTAGAGAAATGGATAAGGGAGCTGCAGTTCATTCATTCAACAAATTCTGCAGAGCAGGAAGAAAGGAAGAAATCGGATCTGCAGGTATCCATATGGATACAATGCATGTGACAGAAACATATGGTAAGCAGGCAGAGCGAGTTGCAGACGAATGTTTAGGTGAATGGCATGATGCCACTTATGTAATATTTTTAAAAACCAGTATACATTTTTATATGTATGTGTGCATGCTAAGTTGCTTCAGTCATGTCCAACTCTGTGGGACCCTATGGCCTCTAGACCCCCAGACTCCTCTGTCCACGGGGATTCTCCAGGCAAGACTACTGGAGTGGGTTGCCATGCCATCCTCTAGGGGATCTTCCCAACCCAGGGGATGAACTCGCACCTCTTATGTCTCCTGCATTGGCAGGCGGGTTCTTTACCACTAGTGCTATCTGGGAAGCCCATATATAGGTACACGTGTAGTAAAACACAAAAATCCACACAGGAATAACACAAAATGGTATGGGGACAGTAGATACTTCCATACGGAAGAAAGGGAAAGGTTGGGGTGTAATCTATCTGTAAACAATTTAGGAGATATAAAGCAAATATGGCAAAATGTTCACTTCTGTTAAATATGGGTGGGAGGTACCATAGATATTCTCTTCGTAGAAAGGTTTCATGATTTAAAATGAACATATTTGAAAAATGAGTGGACACTTTCTCTGTACCAGGTGCCGTGCTAGGGGCTGTGCTGGAATCCAGGACTATCCTTCCCCACCCTGTGCCAGGAACTGGGGGCTGCACGATGGGGCCTTGGTCAGTGGGCTCCCTTCTGCCTGGTTGCCTGGGCCACCTGGCCAGGTGGCAGGAGATAGTGCTGTCAGAGATGCTCCGGGTCTTTGCTCAAAACCCATCAACCAGGACTTCCTGGGAGCTAAAACTCCATGCTCCAAATGCAGAGGGTCTGAGTTCTATCCCTGGCTGGGGAACTAGACCCCACGTGCCCCAAAGAAGACCTAGCAAAGTCAAATAAATAAAATTAAGAAAACAAAACCCATCAACCTCCACTGTTAGCAGAAGTGTCCTTGCTTAAAACTTCTCAACTCTCCCACCTCTAGCAGGATTGAATATAAATCTTTAAGTTAAAGGGTCCAGCGATAGGAAAGGAAACCACACACACACACAAAGAAAAAACCAGATGGAACCAGCTGGGCCCAAGATGGCGATGAATGTGATTTCCAACAGACTCTGAGTCTCCTTGTACCTTCATCTGACTACATTAGCATATTAAATGACACATCCACTGGTGGCCAAGACTGGACATTAAGGACCAAAGAATAGAAAGGGGGTGGCACCCTACTCCCTTGAAAAAGCCCCATCCCTCCCCCCCACCGTAGACTAAGGCATCTGCCTCCCCATTATCAGCCTCACTGCTCATCCCTTTGTCTTTACTCTGTTAATTTAGTTCCCTTTTCTCCATTCTTTGGCCACTAAATAAAGCTTCTGCTGTGTTGATTTCAGCTTCTGTTCTGTCATTTGCCCACTCAGACCTGAATGGGTGTAAAACCTTCCTCCACCGAGACAGAGAGCACAGGCTTGGGCCGAGCAGGGGGATCCAGAAGACCTAATTTGATAAGAAGAGGGGGCGCTGTCTGAGGTCCCAATTCCAGCCTGCATGTGGCATCATCTCAAGAACTGGGGCTCCGACAGACCAACCCATGATGCTGACATCAGAGCGTCGTGGCCTGGACTTCGCCAACCCTGGGAAGGTCCATGGGAGCCGGCGAGGACTGCAGCTAAGCTTTGTGTACACCTGCACTTTCCTGTGAGGGGTTCCACGTCGCTGTCAGCTTCTCTGAGACTGTCATTCTTAACCAGGGCATGTTTGTATCAGAAGCATCTGGAGGGTGTGTGAGAAATGGAGTTTCCTGGGCCCAACCCAGGAGAGTCTAGTTCTGCTGATCTCAGGTGAGTCAGGGGTGCTGCTCTTTGGATGATTCTGATGGGCACCCCGTGAAGAACTTCTGCTCAAAGCACAGGGATGAAAGCAAGTTCTGTCCCGGGGGAGACATCTCGTGTAGCTGCCACGGGGAGGAAGGGCAGCGTGGAAGCACCCGGCTTTGTTTCTGTTTTGTACGTATTGCTCAATAAATGAATCCGTGCGGAGGGTGGAATGTGGCTTGTTTATCAGCTGCCTGTACGCAGGATCACAGTCTCGATGCCTGAGTCACTCTGGCTCCCACCCCAGGCTCAGTAAAGGTCATTTTGTAAAGGTCATTTCGCCTGGCTCCTCCCCGTGGTTGGAACCAGTGGTCTCCTAGCATTAATAACAGTGATAATTGAGTGCTGCGGGCCTTGTCTCTGACTGTGTGTGCTGCTGCCATCCAGAAGGTGGGTCCTTGGAGGAGGCCCGCTCTGCAGGTGAGAGAGCCCGTGAGCAGGACCTGGGCCCTGTGCCACTCTCTGGGAACCAGGGGAAGGGGGTAGGGGGTGGCCCATGGTGGGGAAAGAGCTTAAGCAGTTAGTTCAGAGGTCAGGCATTAGGGGAAACCTGAGGAAGGGGGAACACGGCGACACATTCGAGGTGATCTGATCTAAGCAGAAGGCACTTCTTGAAGGAAATGTGTGATGGATAAACGTCCAACTGCTGTTCCGGAGGAAGGGAAGGTGAGGGAGACTAACACCTCCATTGCTGAGTCCAATGACTGCCGAGCCATTAGTACTCCTACAGCCGTCCTGTGGAGACCTCCCCGCCCCCAGGTCACGTGGCCGAGGGAAGCTGGGTTTGCTCCTTGAACCAGCCGCAAGTGCAGTGAGAAGGGGACACTCCGAGGCTCTTCTGGGAACCTCCCTAGCCTCAGCTTTCTCCTCACCCACTCCCTTCCCCACTTGTTTCCCAGAGGTTCCTGCGCCCTGGCTCCGACCCCAGTCAGGCTCTCCCGAGCCTCTGGACTCGCCCCTCGTCGCTTCCACTCAGCTCCTGACTCTCCCTCCAGGCCCAGGCGCGGATCCACCCCCTTCTCCTGGCTGCTTTGGATGGGAGGCAGGCCTGGCCTCAGATGCCCCTGAACTCAGCTGGGGGAAGGTGGGGGGCTGTGATCCCCCTGGGCCCAGGGTCAAAGTTGATGCTGCTCTCAGTGCCCCGGGTCTCTGTCACTCCCATCCCTGCACTGCGGACCAACAGCAGGACTTTGACGCTGAAGGAGAAGAATTTCCATTCAGCTGGGACCTGGGGTGGGTGGGTGGGGGGGTGGCCTCTCTGCCAGTAAGTGACACTCTGCTACTGAAAGGCCTCACGTGCCAGCCCCACCAGGCCTGGCGGCGGGGAGGGGGGGGCGTGCCACGTGACAGCACCCGAGACACGTGTCTTCTGGGACCGGTTCGGAGCTGGGTGCTGACAAGTTTGTTCCTCCGTGTCCTTGGGGCAGGGGCGGGGGCGGTGATAATGGGCTGGGGCTCTGGCCTGCCCTAGCAGAGTGTGGTCCCCGCTGCCCGGCCCGATATGGCACGAGCAGCTGGAAAAACTGACCACGCGGCTTGACTATCTCAGAGGATTGCTCTATTTTTCCTCAGCATAATTTTTCCATGAATAATCTTTAAGTGGCTGTTTCTTTAGCAGTTTTATTGGAACATATGAGAACTGACAGTCATTGGGGAACAAGATATCATGAACGAAATCTGGTTTTCATTACACTTCTCTCAAGAAACCAACATGCTGCCCAGCAGACCACTCACTGATTGGAAAAGAAAAGAACACAGAGCCTTCTAACAATGGCTCTGGAGTGGGCAGGATCAAGGATGACGAGTGGCGACAGCAAAGAATGTGGGACCCAAAGGCAGACAGGCCTGCGCTCCCACTGGTACCTGCCACCTCCTGGCTGAGCGACTTTGGGCAAGTTACCTTGTGCCTCTGAGCATGAATTTTACGTCTGCAAGACAGGGGCACTAAGCCGGCCTGGCAGTACCCTGGTGAGGAGGAAAGGAGAGAGCGCTGGCCTCTCTCCTTCCTAACAACAGCTGGGGGGTGCAGCCCAGGCACTCTGAATTAGAGAGCTGACACTCTGCCTTTGCGGAGTCACAGTCAAGTGGGGACAGAGACAAGCATCCGGATAATTACACCCAGGAAAGACACCTGCTTTGATAAGAAAAAATAAAGAAATACGGTAATGGCAGTAACTACATCAGTTGGATAACTTTCACAGCTGTGCCAGGGCTGGCGATGGTAATGGGTGACACTCGCTGAGAATCTACCAGGGGCCAGAGACTGTGCTAAATGTTCTGGACAGAGGAACTGATGTCAGCATCACAGTAACACTGCCTCGCCGGCCCTGATGGTGGCATCTCAACGTTACGATGTGGCACCTGCAGTCGGAAGGGTTAAGGAGCTTGCCGGGGCGAGGGGCTGGTGAGCGGTGGGCAACAGTGGCCCTGTGCTCCGTTTGTATTCTAAAGGAAGGCGGCTCAGAAGCCACACACTACTCTGACCTTGGCAGCCTCCATCTCAGCCGTCACTTTCTCTTCTCAGAGGCGGCCTTGGCCGGCCAGCCAGCACCGGGACACTGCGGGGGCCACGGGCCTCTTCTGCCCACCCACGGGGTCACAGGAGACAGGTCTGAAACGTCCCCAATGCCTCCTGTTCCTTCTGTACGTTTCTCTTGGAAGAGAAAGAAATGGAGGGAAAGAATTGGAGGCCCCTCCCATCCTCAGGGGTTAAATTAGACCCTCACTGAGATACAGGGCCCAGTGTGGTGCAGAATTCACAGCCCCGAGGGTGGGAGTTCTCACAAAGAGGGTGACACCCCATTGTTCTGGGTGCACGTGACCCACGCCCGGCCTTCATGGCACCCGTCCATCTGAAGCTAAGTAGTTGTGTGTGATTTCCTGCTGACTGTCCATCCCCACCTCCCACCACAGGAGGCAGGGACCGTTTCCCCATGCCCAGCACAGGGCTGGGTGGGCAGCTGGAGCACCAGCAGTGTGGGCTGAAAGCACCGGCATGGTGCCCACAGCTCTTCTGAGGAGGACACGCACCCGGATTGGGGAGCCTCGTTCCCACGGGTCCCGACGGCATCGGAGCGGTCCTGCCCTGGGTTAGCGCTGCCTGATTCAAGCAACCTGGCAGCCCGGCCGCCGCTCACAGGCTACGCTCCAAGTCTCGCACATCGGAGATTAATGGGAGGCAGCTGTGTCGGAGGGAAACGACTCAATCTGGAGTCACAAGACTCGCGTTCCATCCAGCCACGGCCCCAGGCTGAGCAGGGAGCTGGGGTCCATTCTCCTCGGGCTCTGAGCCTCCGCATCATCCCTGGAGGCCAGGATTACCACTGTCGCGATCTGGAGCTTCGAGAGCACCAGCCTGAGTGTCTGGGGCACAGGGCCCACATCCCTCCCAACTGCAAGGGGTTCCGTGTCTCCCCGTATCATTCTTGTGTTTCATTCATTCCCCATTTCATTTTGTTCCCACACTGGGGCTCTCATCGGGTCTGCCAGAGCGCTCTGGGCCCCGGGGGCCCCTCTGCAGAAGAAAGCCGGTTTGTGTTGAAAGCCTTCTCTGGCCAGGTTTCCTGGTGGAGCCTGGGAGCCGGTGACTTTTACGCTCACATGTGTTCTTTGTTTCTCATACATGCAACTCTAATGGGTCCTTACTGCGAGCCAGGCTCTATCTCACATGTCACTTGGTTTGCCCTGGTTCATTTCCTTCTGAAATATGGCATCCGATCACCTTTCAACTGCAGTGAGGTCCAGAAGCTTTCTTCTCACAGCCAGTGGCCCAAGTTCCCAGCTGCAGCAGGGCAGCAGCTTTGAGTCTTGGTTCCTCTGCTTGACCTTGTCCTTAAGGGGCTACTAGGATGGGAGACTGCAAGGACAGAGCAGACGTGAACTCCAGAGGGAACCAGCAGAAACTGGTTCCCTGTCCCTTGAGTTTCTCACCTAGGGTCCTCTACCCACTCTGAGAATATGAGGGCAGAAAGAGGGGGGTCACTGCCCTCACCCATGGGGGTGCTCTCTCACTCTTCTCAACCACAGTGAGGGGTCTCTAGGCCACTCAAGGAACTTGCTATATGTCTCCAGCAGCTGGGAGACCCGGGGACTCTGAGTGCCTCCCTCAGGCCTAGAGTCCACACAGCTGTGGCCACACCAGGGTTAGCTACACTCACAGATTCATCCGGACCAGGACAGCTGTGGCCTCTCATGGACCAAGGTGGTCCCTGTGAGTGGAGCTGAAGGCTGGAGAGGACTTCAAGCAGTAAGAAACGCGGTGGGCACCGGCTGAGGGCCCATGCAGTGCCCCCCTCCCCGCGCCCCGGAAAAGATCTGCATCTGCTCAGGTCAAGGGGCTGTGGGGTCGCCGGAAAACCCATGAAAGTGCCTGTGAGAGGAAACAGCACCTGGAGTCGGCACTGAGCGCACACCGTTCTTGGCAACCAGACCCTGAGGTTAGCCCACTGAGGAAGGTAGAGAGAAGTCCAGAATGGGGGATGGGAACACCCCCACTCCGCAGCCACAGCGGGAGGTCCCTGACAGGCCAAGGGGAGGAGAGGCAATGCCAAAGCATGTTTAGAATCTACTCTTACACAGACTCAGCCTTCTGAGGACCACGCTGGGACAGCACGCCACTCACAGTGTCAGTGGCAACGTCATGGGTGCGCCAAGGTGGTCACCCAGGGCAGGGCGCTTCCTGCACTGCACCAATGATGGGGAGCCCAGGGAACTCCGGGGCCCTCTGGTGCATCTTGCTTCTTCCCTGTGCTGGGTACAGGCGACACCAGTCCAGACCTCTGGGCTCAGCAACTGGCTCTGCCCCTTCCTCCAGGCGCAAAATGGGGGCAGCAAGCAGCCCAGCGCCTTCACCTACAGGGCAGGTATACCTACCTCACAAGGCAGGTGGAGATTCACCAGGCAAGCACATGGGGCAGGTTAGAGTGTGCCCGGCAGAGAGTACTCACTCAATATGTGTCAGCTATGACTACCCTTAACCTGTTTCCCTACCTGTGAACCAGCTGGTCTGGTTGGTTTTAACACAGGTCCACAAATCCTGACACTCTCTTTGAGGGCTCAGTCTCCCTGCCCTCTCCTAGGGCCTGGCAGGCCTTTGAGACTGCCTTGGCCGATAGAAAGAAAGCTGAGCGCCGAAGAATTGAGGCTTCTGAATTGTGGTGTTGGAGAAGACTCTTGAGAGTCCCTTGGACTGTGCAAGGAGATCCAACCAGTCCATCCTAAAGGAGATCAGTCCTAAATATTCATTGGAAGAACTGATGCTGAAGCTGAAACTCCAATACTTGGGCCAACTTCACCAATGTGAAGAGCTGACTCATTGGAAAAGACCCTGATGCTGGGAAATTGAAGGTGAGAGAAGAGGATGACAGAGGATGAGATGGCTGGATGGCGTCATCGACCCGATGGACATGAGTTTGAGTAAACTCTGGGAGTTGGTGATGGACAGGGAGGCCTGGCGTGCTGCAGTCCATGGGGTCACAGAGAGTTGGACATGACTGAGCGACTGAACTGAACTGACCTACGGAGCATGGCAGAAGTGATGTTAAGTGATTTCCGAGGTGGGTCACGCAGATGGCATGATGCTTTGAGGACCTCTGCTCTTGGAGGGCAATACCATGTAACCTTTGGGTTCCGCCCCAGCTGACAGCCAGCACCACGCACGTCCTGACGGTTCCAGCCCCAACATCCAGTCCCTCTCAGCCTTCCCGTCTTTCCCACTGAGACCCTAGTTGTCATGGAGCAGAGACAAGCCACCCTGGCTGTGCCCTGTCCAGCCTCCTGGCCCGAAATCTGTGCCTGTAATAACATGGCCACTTTGTGCCACTGGGTCCTGGGGTGGCAGGTTATGCAGCCAGAGTGCCCGGCACAGCTGCTGAGTGTGAGCTGGAGCTGAGGTGAGGGCCCTCTGGTGCCCCCGTCCAGTGCTCCATTGGCCATGCCATGAGCCCCTCCACCCGGTCAGCAGCAGAGCCCATCTGTGAGGGCTAGGAGCGAACATTCCTGAGTGGTAAGCGTGTGCCAGGCACCATCTAAGGGTTTTTCTGGCCCAGCCACAGTCCATGAAGTAAGCCTACATGAAGCATTTATGGTGCTTTAGTCCCTAAGTTGCGTCCGACTCTTGTGACCCCATGGACTGTAGCCGGCCAGACTCCTCTGTCCATGGGATTCTCCAGGCAAGAATACTGCAGTGGGTTGCCATTTCCTTCTCCAAAGTATTTAGTTATTCCTATTCCCATTTCACCAATAAGAACACCGAGGCTCAGAGGGACCACGCCGATCACCCAAAGTCCCAGAGCTAGGAAGCGCTGGAGCTGGCCCTGCACTCAGGTCCGCCCGACTCCAAGATCTGCCTGGCTTTTACCCACTGGGCAACAGAAGGAAGACAGAAAGGTGTGTTGGCGAGCAGTCCTGAAGGTATAGGGACCTGCGGCCAGCCTGAGCTTCTCCATGGACTTGCTTTGCTGCCAAGGAATCTCAGAGAAAACCTGTCAGCTGGTTCAGCCACATGGAGGCGGGGCTCACGAGATCTGGAAATGTCTTCACCGGTTCCAAGGCACACACAGCACCAACTGCCCTCTCTCGGGGTCAATGTTCTTTATGATTTTTGCTCTCCAGGAAAATATTAGTTCATTTATATAAGCTAAACATTACATATGGGGGAAATGGAAAACGTGGCATTCCTGGCCTTTTTTCTCCCCAGACCAGAAACTGGGAAGGTTTCTCCACTTCCTTTCTCACAGTCTGTCCATCTGCTGGTGTGGAGCTGCTGGCACGGCTGCTCCCCAGGCGGTGGAGAGGGGGGTGTGGGGCATCAGAGGGACGCAGGGTGCAGCTACAACTCGGAGGTCCACCTTGACACCAACCGAGGCCCCAGAGACCTCACAGGAGGGCTGCGTCCAACACAGAGCCTATGTCTCCCCGGCAGGGCCGGTGAGTCGGAGGGGGGCAGGTGTAGCCACAGAGCGGGGTCAGGCAGCTCACGCTGGCCTCCTGGGGCTGCTGTTCCCCTCTCCGCCCCCATCAGTTCCTCACGCTGCCTGCTGCCCGCCTCCCCAGCTAAGGCGAGAATGAAGCCCACGAGGGCAGGTCTTCTCCAGGCTCCTCGGGGGGGCCTGGCTCAGAGCCGGCCCCTGGCATGTGAAGCCTCCAGTGAACAGACTCTCCTGGGGCCTTTCCTCGGCAGGTGTGGGGTGCCTGCTGGCTGGAAAGAGCCCGGGACTGTAGCCCCAGCCCCCTCCCGAGGAGCCGAGGGAGGCTGCGTTCCTCCCATTCCTGGGACTGCAAGAGGCACATTCCTGTCCCTGGTCTGGTCGGGCTCTTGCCACGCAGTCCCATCTAACTGCCAGACGTGGAAGACCTCCCTGGAGCTGCCCTTTGTCCCGCCTGCAAGGGACCCCGCAGGTCCCCTCTGCTGTCTCGAAGCCGAGGCTGGGAAGCCGGGATCCCTGAGTGCATCTAAAGCCTTCCAGACACTTCTGGGCCCTCTAATGGTCCATGAAAACCTTAATACCCTGCTTCCAGGCTGGAGCCACAGCGGTGGAAAGTCAGTGGCAGACGCGCCTGGGTACCAAGGTCTGCTGGCCTCAGCACTTTGCTGGGAGGAGTGTGGAGTCAGCAGGCAGCTGGAGAACCAGGTGCCCACAGACCCAGCTGGGAGCCCAGAGACCAAGCACCCCACATGTGGGGCTCCAGGAATTCCAGGCCTGGGGAAGGCAGACACGGGACAGAGAAGCACAGAAAGCTGTCTAGCTTCCACAGGGGAAGTGCCCTGAAGCACGGAGAGCTGCAAGAGGGTGTAATGCAAGGTCAGCAGGCTCTGGAAACCAGCAGGTAGATTAGGTTTGCAGACCTCAGGGTCTCTGTCTCAGCCTCAACTCTGCCACCATAGCGAGCAAGTAGCCAATGCGTCCACGGCTGTGTGGCTGTGCTTGGACACACACCAGAGCGGCCGGCATCAGAGCCATGTGCACCGTTCCCCAGTGTAACGGGGGCCTGACCTGGTCGGGGAGCGGGAGGAGAGAGCGGAAGAGGGATTTCCCCAAACCCGAGTGATGATTCAGCGACAGAGGCAGAATCATAACACTGACAGTAATAACATCATCCTAATAAAATTACAGTTGATGAAGGTGAGCTGTGTCAGGTACACGTGATCTTAATAAATTCTCACAACCACTCTCTGAGGAAGGTATTACTATGCCCACTTTACAGATGGAGAAATCAAGGCTTGGTGGGTACACGGGGTGTTCTGTCCGACCCTTCAGATGAGTCCTTCACCCTGCTTGGTGCCCTTGGGAGGCTGGACCCAAGAGGCATCTCTTGGCTTCCTCACCCCAGGCTTCCAGCTGGGTTTGGCTGACGGGAGGCTCCAGCTGCAGATACGGTGGGAGGGCGGAGGAGAGAGAGGTCAGGGCAATTCGGCTCCGCCCTTCCTCCTCCTTTACCCTTGGCTACCACAATTCCTGCAGAGCTGACCCCGTCCTCTGCGACTCAGCACTTGTTGGAGTTGGTAACAGTTTTTCTTCCCCAAAGTCCTTCAGCCTAGAGGTGCTGGGGACCCCGCTGTCCTTGTGTAAAGTATTTATGCCTATTCCCATTTCACCTTCATTAACCCTCTTCCGGTGAGTCATCTGGGGGCAATTCTGTTTCCTGCCAGGTCTCTGACTGATGCTGGAGGTTAGTTAACTGGCTGGCTTCTGGTTTCACACGGCCAATAAGGCCAATAAACCCCAGAGCCGGGTGGGGATGAGGGGGGATGGGATGGAAGGAGAGCAGGGCTGAACCTTGAGGAGGCTGAACCGGGGGCCAGATCGTGGCCCTGGTAGCGGTTTCCATCCTAGGCAGGGCTCAAAAGTGAATGCAGGCACTTCCCCAGTGGTGCCGTGACTAAGTCTCCACGTGCCCAGTGCAGGGGGCCCGGGTTTGATCCCTGGTCAGGGAACTAGATCCCACATGCCGCAACTAAAGATCCCATGTGCTGCAACTAAGACCCGGTGCAGCCAAAGATATAACATCGTATTTTTAAAAAGTGAACGGAGCTCCTCCTTTCCTGACCCAGGGCTCGGGGAGTGGTCTGCTTCTGGAGGCCCCCAGAAGCAGTGTTAAGTTTTCTGTGCTCCTGTCTCCACCTGGGGCACTGGGAGACAGATAAATCCTCCAGCTCGTTGGGCCATGGGGACCTGATGGCACGTGGGGAAGGCCTGAGATGCAGTCATCCTGTTCAGGTGTGCTAACCGGACAGGGTGCAGGCACCTCTTATTCAGACTGATCAGGAGACAGAAGGGCAGAACCCTCCATATCCAAGCCCACTCTCTGCTCCAGAACCCTGGCATTCCCTCTGGAACAAAGAGCCTTGAGTGGTTAGCGTTCCTACACCACTCTGATGGATCCCATCCACCCCTACCCACGGTCAGGTATATGTGAGCATCGGGAAGGAATACGGCTGACTAAGCGGGAGAAGGTTCTAAAACAAGAAGGCAGAGATGAGACCAGCGCTAGAAACTTCTCTCTGGTCATTGCTGGTGGGTCATCTGCTGTGTGTGGAAGGCAGTGGACGTGAGAGGAGACCATGGGAGACAAGTTTCCTGTTGGGCTCATGGAACCCTGTGAGGATCAAGTTTAGGCCAGGACTCTGTCTCTTGAGGTGTAGACAGCAGCATCCCCAAGCTGTGTGGATCAACCAGCATCTCCGTCTCTCTGCTAAGTTACCGTGGGACCCTGGGGGGCAGGCTAGGGGCAGGGTCCAGCCTACACACTGGAGCCGGGAGAGGCTGGGAAAGGTAAGGCCCCTGGAGGAAACCCCGGAGTCGGGGCAGAGGCCTTGCCTGGCGGGGCCAGTGAGAGGCTGTGACAGAGCCTCCTGTGGCCCCAGGGTCCTGACACAGCAGCACTGCTGTACCAGCCTGGCTCCAGAAAGGGGAGTGAGTGGTTGGTTAGCAGGTCAACAGGTCAGGGGCAGGGGTCATGACACCAGGCAGCAGCCTGAGACAGCCACCTCCCCACCAAACACTCACCACCTGTCAGACTCTACACTGCATGCCCTGCATGTATCATTTCAATTTTGATATTCCAGAGACTCTGGGATGGGAGGCTTATTATCCCCCTCTTATGGGTAAGGAAACCGAGGCCCAGAGGGTGTAAAGTTGCTTGTCCAAGACTGCAGTGGCCTGGCACCCAGGTGAGTGTCACATAAGCTCAAACCAGGAGGAGGAAGTACAATTGGACCCCAGCCTGCAATCTGATCCCGCCCGGAACAGCAGCAGAGAGCAGCCCCAGCAAGAGTCGGACACGACTTAGCGACTGAACAACAACCAAAAGGAAACTGTCACAGAGACAACTCTAAAGCGGCTGACACCACGTACATGTGGGCAGAGTGCTTTCAAAGCGTGGGTAGCCCAGCCCTCCAGGTGAGAGCTGGTTCCACCTCCACTTTGTGGATGAGGCCCCTGAGGTTGGAGAGGTATGGTGATGGAGCTGGAAGCAGCACAGCTCGAGTCTGACTTCAAAGCCTGGGCCTCTTATCTCTACGGGATGCCACATGCGTCCCAAATATGGGAATTAAACCGATGCCCCAGGAAGGTGAGCCCTCTGTGTGTGGTGGGACCAAATACCCCAGGCATCCCGTGCACCCCTCTGGGGCTTGTTACCCCGAGCCTGGGCGGGAGGCCTGATGACAAGCATCCAGGTGACCCGGAGAGTGTCCTGGGTTTCTCCACCGAGTGCAGGCCCCCAGCTTGGGCTCTGATCTTGCCTCTGTTGGGTCTCAGACTCTCCCAGGGAGCCCCAGCCCAGAGGTGCCCTACAGGAGCCCAATGTGCTCAGAAGCCTGGGCAGTCTGCAGTGGGGGGGCGGATGGGGGGAGGCAGCTGTGAGCAGGGACGCTGAGGCTGCCAGCCAGCAAACTGGACTCTGGTCTTTGGCTCCACAGGCAAGGCCAACCCTGGCAACCATGTCTGGGCCGTCGGCGAGTCTGCCCCCACCCGAGGGGCTACGATACCTGCAAGATCTTCCTTGGAAGAGACTAGTCTTGGGGAGCTGCTTCCTGGTTCAATTCGGAGTGACAGTCTGAAAACAAAGATTTTCAAAGAATTAGATGGGCTCTAGGGTGTCAGAGGGGGAACCGGACATGTGCAAGCTGGGAACTGGGAAACTGGACTGCTGCTAAGGGCTATTCGTCACGGAGCCAGCAGTGCTCTGAGGTCTGCTCCAGATCACAGACACAGCTTTCCAAGGTCCCCAGGGGATTTCCATGACCAAGAAATGATGGCTAGGGAAGACGCAGTAAATAGTGTAATCGTGGCCCCTCATTGCCGGGCACAGATGTGCTCCTGTTCAAGGCAACACTATGAACTAGGAACACCATCCCCATCCTGTAGATGCAAAAAGTGAGGAGCAGCGAGGTTACACAGCTCCCCCCAGATGTGCGGGGCTAACAATTGGCCAAGCAGGGGATCGGGACTGTCTGACCCCAAGCCAGGGGGTTTAATCACTACACTGCATTCTCAGATGCCTCCAGAGAGGCATGACATAGTAGTTATTACTGTTTTTCTTTAAAGCATTGATTAAGAAACTTCTGGCTGAAAATGACAGAGCGAAGCTGGATGTCAGAGTTTCCCTCACCCAACAAGACCAATAAACAATTACAAACACTCAGGAGTAAAAGAGCTCCCCAGGTGCTACTTAACAAGGGAGGGGGCATGAACTTCAAGAACTTGTAGCCAGGGAAAGAAAAAGTGGATTGTGCAGCTGGACAAGAGCCATCATGTGGCCCAGCTCCCATCCTGACCTCGGACTTCTCAGGGGGTCTGAGAGGCTCCAGATTCGAGATAGACACGGATGGGGTGGTGGGTGGACGGCGTGGGGGACGCTCTGATGGAAATGAAGGCTCCATGGTGCGGCAGGGGTGGGGGTGCCTCACCTGAAACCTGAGGATATCCCTTTCTGGAATGGGATTCAGCCCCTACTAGATGGAGGAAACACTGATGAAGGCCTTTTAACAGAGTCCCCTTTTCTAGAACAGATGGCTTGCTCCCGCCTCCAAGGAGCCGGAGCCTTGCGTGCCCCCAGGCCACACAGAGGGCAGAGACTGAGAACCCCTGTGCCTCTCAGCACAACGGAAGGAAAACCAGCCCATCCCACACGGCGCAGCAGAACCAGACGGCGCCTCCTTCCATCAGAGCTGTGGACTAGCCAGAGGAAGCCTCTCACGTGGGAGCAAGACGGAAAGAAACAGTGGAGCCAACTCAAACATCCTCACAGGAAAAGGGGACAGAGGGAGGAAGAGAGCACTGTCCAGATTGCTCGGCCCAGAGGGCAGCCCCAGGGGACACAGGGAAATCCCCCCAGGTGCTTGAGACTATGGGTTGTATAGAACCAAACCTGAAAAATGAGATGGGAACACAAAAGATGAAGGGGGAGACTGGAGACCCCAGGGAACAAACCAAGGGTAGAAACGAGAGGACTGAAGGGATACCAGAGGAGAAACAGATCAACTCCAGTGACTGAGGATGAAAGAGATGGAGATTACAGCCATTAGAAAGAAGTCGATGGACATGAAAGGCAGATAGCATCCAGTGTATGGATTCCTGGAATGCCAGAGAGAGAAAAGCCAAAAAATGGTGCAGAAGAAGTGGTCGAAGATAGAAACCAACAGAATTCCTCTGTGATGAAGAAAGAGCATATGCCGTTCCAGGCAAAGCTCCACTAGGAGGCAGTCCCCTTGTGAGACTTTTGAACTTTAAGGAATTCTTCCCACGAGGTAGACAAAACAAGTCACTTACAGGAGGAAGAAGCTAGACTGGCTTGAGACTTGTCTATAGCAGCAAGCACCCAGCGCCAGACAGCAGTGGAGCACGTTCTCTGTGTCCTGCGGGAGGGAAACCAAGGAGCCCAGCAAGTTAGAGGCAGATGTTTCCACGAAAGACGTGCACGAAAGACATGCATCAGAGTGTGCAGGACTTGAGCAAACCTGCTTCACAATGAAACCCAGCTAAATAAGGGACTGAGTTAAAATAAAGACTCCAGGAATGGAGAAGCGACATGTGGTAAGAAGTGAAAATGATTAACTAAAACGATTCCTAAAGAGTAGGAAGCATGATTCCTGAACATGATGTGTGTGTTACAAACTTGGAGAAACAAGAAGATAACCAAGGAGGAGTTGGAAGGTGGCGCAGGGGAGGTGAAGGAGCTTGCTAACGAGCTCATCTTTTATGACCCGAGTCAATGGGCCCTGCTCACCATGGAAATCCAGTTAAAACAGAACTTAGGGACTTCAACCTCGTCATGTTCTTGCTGACCTCTTCTGTTAATCTTAGAAGGCTCTTTTAGGGAATAATATTGTGGATATAACATTTCTATTGTGGAGAAATGTTTATCTGAAGAGTGGCAATTCCTTATGTTTTATTTCAGTTCCTTTTTCTGGTTAAAATAAAATTGAAGTTGTTTTAATTAAAAAATAGCTAGTGCAGTATAATCCAATTTCAATAAATTCTATTCTTGCATCCATCCATCTATCCATCCTTCTCCATGTGTATACATGCACTTTCTATGCACAGAAGGAGGCCCAGAATAATGCTCATTTCATGCCAACAGTCATGCTTTTTAAGTGGCAGGAATTTGGGTAATTTTTCTTAAATAAAGTAAAATAGACGGAAGACTGAGGAAAACAAAACACTGGTTGGGCTCCTTGGCACAGTGTCTTCAAGGTAAGAGGAAGCCTGCGTCCTCGGAGGTGGGGATCGAGCTGCTGGGTGTGCACTGGGCCATGGGGTGTGGGTCCCTCCAGCAGAGTCACAAGCCCTGGGCATCCTTTGTCACTCTGATCCAGGGCCCTCCTAGGAAGGGACCCCCTCAGTGGTCTGGGCCCGGGACAAGAACACAGCCTTTCTCCCTGGGTGTGCCCATTTGGACCACAACAAAACGCCTTTGTGAAATCCAGGCATTAAGTGCTAGGGGTGTTCACTGTCCTTCAGAATGGAAGGCGTAATTACTCACAATTTGCAGCTTGTCCAAGGATTAGCTCATGGTCAGAAGTATTTATGGACCATTTTTCTCCTTAAAGTATATTAGTGTTAATGAAAAACTACTGTCTTTTTAATAAAATTATTGGCACACGAATGGAAAATGTTATCCCAGAACCTAACTGGGAATAATTTCCCACTCCAGGGTACTCTTTTCAGGAACAGCAAATGCTTTGTAAGTAACAAATGAGCAATTTGTGGCAAACATAATTTGAATGGTCATCTCTGGCCCTGATCTATTGTTGTTACGATTATGTAACAGATCAAAATGTATTATATTTTATTTTAACAAAATATTGTACAATAACAACTAAAGGTATCACCTCTATATTTCTAAAGACAGTCAAGCATTAGGAGGACCATGTGGGGAGCTTTGGAAACAAATACAGATTTCCAGGCCCCATCCCAGATGTGTGGGTGGCTAGAAAGCTTCCTAGGTATCTCTGGCCCATGGTCAGGGCTGAAATCCACTACCGCAGAGCTGGTGAGGGTGGTGTTACTTCAACAGCCATTCCCAAGGTCTTGGTGAATGAAAACGGGCAACCTGAAGGTGTCCCTAGTGGCCACACTTTCCAACAACTTAGATGAGGAGCAAATCATCAAGCTGACCACATTTTTAAATGTAAAACTGGAAAAGATTAAAAAATATATTGGAGAGCAGGATTCAAAGAGATTATTTATGCTTTACTGGAAGCAACCAATAAGACAAGATTTTAAAGAACACATGCAAAGCTGGCGTCTAGTGGGGGAAATAGATCAATTACATGATGTCCAAGACTAGCCTTGATAATAGGCCGTGTGAGAAGCCCTGAGGTTCTGAGTTGACCTCAAGCTCAAAATGAGTCAAGAAGATGTCCAATCAATATGGGGGACGTGTAAAGGTACTATACTCCAATAACAATTCAGCAGGAAAAAAAAAAGTATGGTGGACAGACTCAACATGAAAAGTCCTCCTTCTCCCTCTAATTACATAGAAATGCTGGATAAATTCCCAGCTGCCACAGATGAAGAGAGAACTGAAAGCCAGAGCAGGTGAGGGGGAGATGAGGCCAGAGGGCCCACCAGGGTCTTTATGGGAACTGGGTGAATTCTATACGTGCTGTGTGGGATGGAGATGGAGCCTCCCCCAGCGCCAGGTGGCGAGAGTCCAGCAGCAAGTGGGGGCCCCAAGGAGCTGCCTCGTCCATGAACAGGCTCTCGAGAACTCTGTTTGGCAGCCCGGAGATGAGTCTAGAAAGCTGCCCTTCCACTCAGCGTTCTGAGTGGGGAGTCCATCATGAGAACCTAGAGCATGAAGCCTGCACCACACATTGCTGTGGAGCCCCAATTTTACCCTCCCCACTGGAAAAAGTCATGCCGAGAAGCTGATGGAACACCGTCCTCTGTCCAGAGGGGCCTATGGGGGGCGACTGGGGTGGGAGGAGACACTCAGCAGCCTCGCTCTGGGCTCTGTGGGGTCCGGGGTTGAACACTCACGTGCTGGGGTGGGGGCATGGGTGCTGCTGCACAGGAGGCCAGGGCGGGGCGGGCACTCACTTGTAGTTGTCGTCCTCCACGAACTTCTGGAGCTCCTCGATGTAGCGCACGGACTTCAGGTACTTCTGCACGTGGGGCAGGGTGGTGAGGTGGTCTGCAGGAGAAGAAGACCCAGAGGCTTCAGTCTCTCCCCATCTTTGTCTCTCCCTGTCTCTGGGCCCCGCACGAGATGGGACTGAGACATATAGGCAGTCTTTCAACAGTTGGTGATGATCCCTTGGGCCAGGCCTGGTCTGGGCACTGGGCACAGAGTGGACCCTCGAGGCATGCCCCCTAGACGGCTGGGCCACAGACCCCACACCCCAAGGTCACCATAGTTCCTTGGCTGAGCAAAGATGGGTCTTGGTGGGGGGTGTGGGGGGGAAAGATGGCCTCCAGAACAGACCAGAGCCAGATGTGTGCCCTCAAACAGGTTTCCACTGGAAAATTGGACCAGTCTCCCTCACCCACCCCACTGGCTCCGTGTGACAAGAATGAATGGATCCTGTTCAGCCTGGTGAGCAACCCAAACCCAGACTCGGGTGCAGCCTGAGAGCCTGGCTGCTGCACCCTGAGAAGATGGGGAGGGGCCTCGATGCTTGAGCACCTGCTCTGTGCCAGGCTCTGCCCCGGGTGATTTCTAGAAGCCATCTGGCCTCAACTTTTGCACCTGCCTCATTTCCAGGAATAATGCATGGAGGAGGAAGCCACGATAACTTGCAAGGTCACTCCACTGAGAAGTTTTGACCCGAGTCACCTGTGGCCTCGGCCGCACTGCGCTGTCTGACTCTGTCCCAGGCTGATCCTCAGACCGTCATGGTTACTGCACTCTTTCTGAGGGGTCCCCACACGCTCCCTGATCCTCTCTGCCACTCTCCACTGGTTGGGACAGAACTAGTTGAGGAGGGAGGTAGAGGCAGTGGAGGAGGCCTTGTGGAGGAGCGGAAAAACGGGTGGGAAGAGCCGCTGCTTTCCGGGGGCGGGGGTGGGGGTTGGCAGTGCATCTGGGTGCCAAGATGAGCCTCTGATGACTCTGCCCAGTAACCGTGAGATTCTCAGCGGGTCATTCGGTTTCTCTAGGGCCTCACTGTTCTAGTCTCTGAAATGGGGATAAGAACCCCTGCTTCACAATGCTGATGAGGGGGAAGATACAGGTACATGGAACAGCAGTAAGAATGAGCGTTTCCTGAGTTCTGATGAAACGCTGGGGCAAGGGCCCGGCATACACACCTCCCTGTTGTCACTGATGAGAAAACCTCAGAGGAGACAGACTTTTCAAGAAGCAGGGCTGAGACACGAAGCCGCGTCTTTCTGACCCTGAAGCTGAGCCTGTAATTGCTCTGCTGGCCAGCATGACCAGTGCTGAGGCCCCAGGGAGTGGAAAGGGCCCTGGGAATTCAGGCCCCTTCCTGCTCTCTGCGCAGGAGAGCTGGTCTTCAAGTGCGGGCCTGCCACTCCCCCTGCCCCGCAGTGTTTGTTGAGGGGGTAGTCCTGAGCGGACCTTTGGGTTTTGTGCCCCGCCCCCACAGTGGCCTTCCCACATGAAGAGCTGGCTTCTCCCACCTGGTGTGATGGAGGTAGGGTTGGTCTCTTCTCCTCCTGCTTTGCTGCTTCCTGACTTCGACTCCTCCCCCTCCTGGGAAGCTCTGCTCACGGAGACAAATTACCAGAGCTGTACCACCCTTCCCCTCTTCCCTGTGACTTCTGCCACGTGGTGCCCAGGTCACTCAGGCCCATTCCTGGAGGACACGGGTACCTGACTTCCTGTCCACGTGGCTGGCCCATCGGCGTCGCCAACGACATCTCCTCCATCCATCTCAGATGCACATTGGCAGGGCCACCCTTTGGATCTGCTCACCTGTGGCAGAGCCTGGCTAGTTGTTGACCAAGTCCATGCTCTTTTCCCTCTAGGCCCACAGCTACGTTGCATTCCTACCTTCCCTGGACAGAAGCAACGAGTGCCATGTGCAAGTCTGACCCAGAAGTCCCATTTTATATGATTCTCTCTTCTTCTGCATCTGCCAGCTGGATGCAGAGTTCCGCGGAGGACTCGGCGCCGTGGGACACGGTGGAGCCACGTGACAGAGGAGCCCGAGGGCCAGAATCTGCTTGGAGGAGAGCCACCCAGGAGCTGCCCACAGAGCTCTTCATGGATGGAAGACCTGGCTCTGCCACTGACTAGGCGCGCGCCCTTAGACAGGTGACTGCAGTGTGTTCAGCCCCGGTTTCCCCACCTGTGATACAGGGATGGTAGCGTCTAGTCTGCACAGTCTTTGAAGATCAACAGGCTGGCAGTGGGTCCAGCACGCATTCGATGCTCAGGATATCAAAATGAGGAGCCTTGGCCGGGGACTACCTGGTCTCCAGAACTTTCTCACTGATAATGTGCTGCACCCAAAGGATTTCACAATCCCAACAACCAGGGGGACTAACCGTAGCTGCAGGAAACTTGTAAGTCAGCAATTATTCGGAGAATATTGTTCATCTGATTGGATCTTTGTTCGTTTTCCATGATGCTGCCGGAGGCAGGATATGCAGAGTCAATGTAGATTAAATCCAGAAGATAGATGCCTAAAATCAAAGAAGATATTTAATGATGGAAGGTGTTCATTAATCAGAATGGCACAAAACAGAACTGCTCTGCTAGAAGGTACATGGTGACTTATGGAAAACTGCAATATGATTTGGACTTCAATTCCAATCCCGACTACTAACTGTTCACATAAACTACTCAACTGTAAATCAAACATCTGAGCAACAACCAAAATGAATGCTGGCAAGATTTTAGCATTTTGGGTTCCTACACTCTTCCAGCAACAAGGGTTATTCCCTGTAACCCAGCTGGAAAATAACAGGACATGAAAGGGATGAATGAATACTTGTGTTTTACCAACCACTGCAGTTTAATAGGTCTAAGGTGTCATACCCATGAGAACACTGTTTGAATTCAGGTTTTCATTTATTCACTTAACTGTTTGTCTATTTGTTTATCTATCTTTCCTTATATGCACACACACACACACACACACACACACACACACACACCCCAAATCAGAAATAAAGGAACAAAAGAAGAAATCAAAAAAGCAATAGTTCTTGGTACAAAGAAGTAAGGCTAGACAGAGAATTCTCCTGCTAAGGGTGCTTAATAAGAAAATAACGTGTGATGTAAAAACATTGCTGTGATGGGCCAGTAGGGAGCCTCAGCACAGCCTCATGGCATCACCCCAAGGGGAATTCAGGACAAGCTGACTAGCCAGAGGTGGGGAAAGAGGACTGTCTGTGCAGCGTGGTGCAGCTGACGGGCTTGCCGAGGGCCACACTCCAGAATCTCGAGGTGTGCGTGGACAACGGGTGGCATGGCCTTCCAGCAGCCCCCTCCAGAGTAGCCCCTAAACCCATAACACTGGTGAAGCGCACGAGTAGTGATGCAAAGCAGAAGTCAAGGCAGAAAATACTGAACAAGGCAAAGAGGAATGGCTGGTATTAATTAAAGGCATGGGCGATTGAGAAGATCTAACAGTTACTATCTTTATAGCACAAAGCAATACTGCACCAAAATATACAAAGCAAAAAAGTGCCAAAAATAAAAAATGGATTCAACAAAGCCACAACTACGGAGGTGGCTTTTGGTGTATCTTTTCTAGCATGTGTGTGTGTGTGCACACATATGTATGTACATACAAAAATATATACATATACATGTATCTATAGATATATGTACGAATGTGTTCTATATGAATGTATCTAAGTAACAATTAAAAGCTTGGTGTTATATAAATAAAAAGACAATTATTTTAAAATACTCATGGAATGCTTACAAACACTGATTATATGCTAGTCTATTAAAAAAGAAAGCTCAATAAGTTCCAAAAAATAAATGTCATATTATATTCTCTTTGACCTTCCATCTAGGATTTAATAATAAATATAGAATACTTCTAACCATTTGTTAAACACACACTCATAAGGAACTCTCACAGAAAAAATGAGAAATCTGAAATTAAAAGTCTACGCAAAGACTGTGCAAGGACAGTAAGAACACTATGTAACAAAATTTATGAGATTAGACCAAAGAGGTAATCAGAGGAAAATTTATAGCCTTAGAAGTTTCCTATTAAACTACTAAGAGTTACAACAAGTGTAACTAGCCAGGCAATTAATAGGCAAGGTGTGGGTTTTCTGCATGGCTGGACAGCACTGCGCTGATTTTCACACTCACTCTGTCATTTGTCTTTATAAAACCCATTTCACAGAGGAGGAAAAGGAAGTGCAGAGAACATGTGTAACTTGCTCCAGGTCACACAGCTGGTAAGCGATAGGGGTGGGGGCTGAACCCAAGCCTCCCCAGAGAACGTGCTTCCTGCCATCACAGTGGACTGCTAGATACCATGAGTCACTCGTCTGCTTTTAAAATAGCTACACGTTTTTTACGGGAAACTGTTAAATCACAGAAACATATGCTAGTACTTCTCCTAGGAGTCCTTCCACTTCCTTTCTTTCTAGTGGCACCGTGTTTCCAAAATTTAAAAAAAGTAGAAATCATCTCCCTTGTATCAAAGCTCCAAGTTAGGAAGGTTTAACTCCACAGGTTCATGACTTCTCTTGATTGTGTTTTTCCTCTTCCCGTTTGAAAATCTAACTTGGTCACCTCCCCAAGGATTCAGCAATGGCGATCCTGAAAATTCAATTAAGGCTTGAACCACAACAGAGAGCGTCCCCTAGTGCTGAGCAGGAGATGAGGGGATAAGGGACATGCCGTGCAGACCAAACCCACTGGCTCTAAGCCACAGAGTGAACCTCGGCTCAGGAGCAGGGGCCCCGAGGAGCAGGATATGGGAGACGGGAGAGGAACGATGCTTCCTAGGAATCTGCTACAAGACGGGAACCTCCTCATCTCCTGTGATCCTGCCATCGACCCCGTGATGAGGGTTGAGTAGCAAAACAAAGTTCAGGGAGATTAAGAAACTGGCCTAAGGCCTCAGGAGTGTGTTGGATTCGAACCCAGGTCTCTCTGGCTCCAGCGCCTGTTCCAGCTCACTCACTGGTCATGGAATTAGTCACCTTCTCTTGAATAACACCCTCACATGGAAGGCTTGCCCTCTGCCACCCTGTGAGGACCAGGGCTGGCTTCTCTGCATTCTCTCAGGTCCTGGCTCTCCAAACAGAGGTGAGGAGAAGCTGAACAGCATCTCCCCCAGCTCCTGCCTGTCCCCTGGGGGCATGGAGAGCCCATTACTTCATGAGAGCAAACCCCACCGTACAGTCGTTTATCACCCCACTCCGTGAAACATATCCGTTCCCCCAACCTGAGAGTCCAGGCTGAGACCACCACATGTGAGGATGGAGAGGACCTCCCAAAGGAGGCCCCCTGGCCTGACCCCAAACCTCGGCACCACCTGACAGAGTCTGCATCTAAACGGCTCATCACTCCCACAAAAGAAACTGCTTCCAAAGCAGGAAATCTACAGTTAATACTGCGTAAGTCCAGGAAAATTCTCAGTATTGTCATCAGTCCATAACTGGCGATATTTAAAAGCCTAAACTGTGATGAAATCATCAGAACAGTCCCTCCCACTTGGACTGGGCCAATGGTCACTGCAATTAGATACTTATTGGGACTGTTCCTATATCTGCTGTCTGATGCCCGCTTCAGACTTTATGTAAACCTTTCCAAAGAGGAAATGTCTTGCTCCACGAGCTCAAGTCCCAGCAGCTGGAACAGAGCACACAGGAGCTGCCTGGTGAACATCAGCTGGATGCAGGCCTACTTCAGTCCACAAGATAACCTTATGAAGTACATTCTTATCCTCATTTGGGAGCTAAGAAAGAGACACTGGGAGTCAAGTGATGATTATAATCTGAGTCTGAGCACTCACTATGTGCCAGCTCCTAAACTAAGAGCTTAGCCCTGTTGGTTGATTTGTAATAACCATTCTGTTTTCAAGGAGGCTTTATTTATATCTTTCCCTGGTAGCTTAGATGATAAAGCATCTGCCTGCAAAGTGGGAGACGTGGGTTCGATCCCTGGGTTGGGAAGATCCCCTGGAGAAGGAAATGGCAACCCACTCCAGTACTCTTGCCTGGAAGATCCCGTGGACGGAGGAGGCTAGTAGGCTACAGTCCAGAGGTCGCAAAGAGTCAGACACGACTGAGCAACTTTGCTTCACTCACTTTACTCCTACAGAGGAAGAAACAAGCTGAGAGCGTGGCACTGCTTGTCTGAGGCCACACAGCTGGGAAGTGGCAGAGGCAGGATTCGAGCACACATCAGTTGGTGCAGGTGGCCATACTGTCAGTCCTTCTCTGACCCCAGCCCGGCTTCTCTGGAGCCTGGCAGCAGGCGAGGCAGGATGGGGCACAGCTGAACCCAGAGGCAACCCGGCCATGGCTCTCCCTGCCCGGAATCCCCTTTGGGGTCAACATTCTCCAGGAGGACTGACCGCTACAAGGTAGCTGTGTTGTCCACCTCCTCCCATGGTGGCATGTCTGTCCCAGGTCCCATCGCCGGTGGCCCCCCCCCCCCCGTGGGCTGAGGGCTCAGCCAGCTCTGCCACGTGACATGCAGCTGGGGTGGAAGTGGGAGAGTGTGAGGCTCGGAGCCAGGAGACTGGGAAGCCTGGCCCTGCCACCAACCAGCTGGGTGGCCTCAGGGAAGCCTTTCCACCTCCCTGACGGTGACTGGGGGCAATGACAGTGGCTGTCAGAGCCTCTCAGTTCAGGGTTGGGCCACTGAGTGCCCTGGAAACTGAGCCTGTCTCCACGGCAAGGCCCCACTTGGAGTGGGTGAGATGCGCCCAGCCGGATTTGCCGTAAACCACGGATGGCGCCCAGATGCTGACCACGTGTGGCCACCCACCTCAGACGGCCAGCTCTGGGAGCTTTTGTCTCGACTGGGACAGCACAGCTGGGCCGTCTCAGCTCCTTTCCTATTTACACAGCATTACGGCGGCAGAGGACACTGTGTTGTTGACCTTGTTAAGATGGACAGTCACTGGATCAGCCACTGGCCCTGGCGGCCATGAGGCTGAACAGTGCTGGGGCGGGGGAGGCTAGCCGCCCCTGGGAGGTGCAGACGCGCTGGAGGGACAACCGCAAGGATAACAGCCACCATCAGGAAAGGGCTGGCTTTGCTTGTTCCACTGCAACCTCACAGCAGCTGGCAGGGCACAATAGGTGTTCTCAATTCTTCATTTGACAGATAAGGGAACGGAAGCTTTGAGAGCAAAAGTGACTTGTCCAAGACCACACAGCTTACAAATGGCGGGAATTGGGATCTGAATTCAGGCCCACCTGACTCCATAAAGCTTTGGGACATGGATGCTGAAAGCTGAGAGGCATTGGCTGGCACAGGGACGAGGGTCCCAGAGTCAGAGCTGGCGCTGTGAAGACCCCTCCTGTGGCCTGCCGCCCACCCAAGGACACCACTGGCAGCCAGTATCCACCCTGTGGCTTGCCTGTCTGCAGACTCACCCTCCTGGGAGATGCACCCAGAACATGTTCTGTTCCCTCTGCCATGCCCCACCCAGGGCCTGGTGACACTGTGGTGGCTGCAACAGGGGTGCCAACCAGCCTGCCGTGGTGAGGCAGACGGCCCTGGGGGCCGGGCGTGAACAGCCCTCAGCTGGCTCTCCTGCGGACGTCTCCCCAGCTGGACTGGTCCCAACCCCAGGGGCATGTGGCCAAACCTTCTTCCTGACAGTGAATCCAGGCTCCCCCACCAGGGGTGTCCACAAGATGCCCCAGCCCTGAAGCAGGGGTGTCATGCTGACAAAGGAGGTGCTCTCCTGAACAGACCCTTCTCTCAGGCTGACGGACACCAGGCTCAGTGGCGCAGAGCCTGCTTGGAGCTGGGCGCTCCCAGCCTCCCAGAGCCAAAGCCCGCGGCTGGCACCGGGCTTCACCACCAGCCCAGAAAGTCACTGCTCTCTTGTTCCTTCCATCGCCACCCGTCTCACTTCCATCCCGAGTCTGGTTTTGGTTTTTCTCACACAGCTATCTATTTAATGAGGAAAATTCTGCTGTGTTGAGGGGAAAAAAAAAACCCTCCGCAGCATAAAAATATGCCACATTTCCATCTTATGCTTTCCATTTTCTCTCTCTCTCTTTCAAAGTTTCAGATGAAAGACTGTTTTCCATGTTCTCCTGTTCTGCTTTGAAAAGCACACTTTCAAACTTCAGAAATGAAGAGTGCTGGCACCCGGAACTATACTTGCGTGGTTTGATCACATAAACTGTCCTGATAAATTTCAAATGAAATAACAGAGCAGCAGCTCATTAGGGTTTTTGGGTTGTTGTTGTTTTTTTTTTTTTAAAGAGAGCCCAAAGCGATGCCATCAACTGCAGGAGGAGATCTCAGCAGGCGGCTCAGGATCCCTGTCTGATGGAGGAGACTCTGAGCGTTAATTGGGACCCACTAATTAGTATCAACCCTGTAAAACACGGACTTCAGAACAAATCCTCATGGAAAGAATATTCCTCAAGTGAAAGGGGTTGGAAGCTGGCTGACATGAAGACAAATGTTTCCCGGGTCTGCAGAAAGGGGGTAGGGCCAGCAGTTCGTGTCAGGTGGTCAGAGATCATGTTTCTTAGAGGAGTGCATGGCCTCATGTGCTTTTCTTGGTGTTGGGGCTTGTGAATCACAAAGGCATGTGAGCGTAGCCTTGTAGCCCATGCAGAATTACCTGTGGCTCGAGGTCCCGTGAGGGCACAACCACAGCCTCCCCCTTCCCTGGGGACTACCTGGTGATCTACAGGGACAATGGGATGACCTACTGTTTGCAAAGGTTCTCCTGGAGAGCTGCGGGACTGCATGCCATGTGCTGGGATTCTGACCAGCAGTAAAGGAGGGCAGGACAGAGAGCATTATCCTGGTGGTTATTATTCAGTTGGTTCTGTACTGGACACAGTGCTGAGTAAACTACATGTACTATCTAATTTAATCCTCCAGCAACTCTATCGGCAGTAGAGAAGAAACTGGCATGTCTGTCTGCCTAACACCTATCCCCAGTTCTCTGGGGAACAGCCTTCACCTTTCCTTTGTGGAAACCATATCTTCCATACTTGTGACTCACATGGTAAGCCTGAGGCAATTTCATTCCATCGTCTGATCTGGTGGGGTAGAAACAAAATTTAAAAGTGAACCATTTGGGAAAGGAAAAAAAACACTCCAAATAATTCATAAGAAATTATAATCACAAACTGTCTACAGACAGGATGCAGTCAAGTCACCTAATTCAGATAAAAATTCATAGTCTCAAATGCTTCTATTAATAATGAAGAAATATGAAAAAATGAATTTAGTGTTCATTATAGAGAACGAGGAAGAACAAGACAAAGCAAAAGAAAGTAGAAGAAAGCAATTAAAAATATAAAACCAGAAATAATGACTTTTTAAAAAAGTCCTGTAGAGTGATAAATAAAACTGCAAGTTGGTTCTGTGAAAAAGTCAATAAAGTCGATAATCGTTTGCTATGCATGATGGAGGAAAAAAAGAAAGGAAAAAAACGGATGTGCAATGATAGGGATGTAAGAAGGGATATAATTTCAAATATGGAGGAGATGTTAAAATAGTAGTATGTGCGATTTTCATGCCAGTGTATTTGAACATGTAGTTGAAATGTGTGCTTACTAGGAAAATCTATTTTCCCAAAATTGCCTCAAGAAGAGGCAAACCCCCTCAACTAACCAAAGAGAAAAATATTGACAAGATTAAGAAAGAGACCACAATTTAAAAGTACAACATCCAAATGGCTTCATGGAACCCATCCATTAAACCTTGAAAGAAAAACTGAATGTTATTTAAATATTTCCAGAGCACAGGAAAAGTCAGAAATATTTTCAGTTCTTTTTATGGCTTGAGTATGACCATGATACCAAAACCTGGCAGAGATGGAATAAAAAAAGAGGCCAATATCATTAATAAAGATCCAAATAAAATGCTGGCAAGTACAATTTACCAGTGTTTTAAATAATAATAGTAGCAAATCAAATTAGCAGTATATCGAAGAACAATAAAGCAAATAGGTTTACTACAGGATTGCAATGCTATTTCAACATGTAATATTGAGAGATGCTGAAAAGTCACTGATAATTTCAATATCTATTACTGATAAAGCACTGAACTAGGAACAGACTTCCTTAATATGATAAAGATACATGGTAGAAACGCTAAGAGAGGAGCAACCCCATGTCTAAGGAGCAGGGGCTGCGCAGGCGCAGGAGGGCCTAGAGGAGCCATACCACATTGAAGGTCAGGAAACGTGGCGGTGAGGAGATAACCTTTGCCCAAGGTAAGGAGCAGCGGCTTTGCTGGAGCAGCTGTGAAGAGATACCCCACGCCCAAGGTAAGAGAAACCCAAATAAGACAGTAGGTGTTCCAAGACGGCATCAGAGGGCAGACACACTGAAACCATACTCACAGAAAACTAGTCAATCTAATCACACTAGGACCACAGCCTAGTCTAACTCAATGAAATCAAGCCATGCCCACGGGGCAACCCAAAACGGGCGGGTCATGGTGGAGAGGCCTGAGAGAATGTGGTCCACTGGAGAAGGGAATGGCAAACCACTTCAGTATTCTTGCCTTGAGAACCCCAAGAACAGTATGAAAAGGCAAAATGATAGGATACCAAAAGAGGAACTCC